>NC_050463.1:53412230-53697230 GCF_903995425.1 Onychomys torridus | reverse complement strand
TAATCACAGGAGATACACACTGGATTTTTGATAAATAGTAGAGAGGTTACCAGAAGGTGGTTAACGCATGTCTATCTCCAAGGAGCCTGCCAGTTTACTTGGAGTGTGTCTCTAAGCTGCATTCTACTTGTTCCTGCATCCTTATTCAAATTCAGCATCTTTGCCCTCCTACAGAGATACATTATATTTGTGTCTTCCACATCTTTGCCTTGGGGTTTTCTGATGGAATGATTTGTGATCAGGTGTAGAATTTACACTTGTAGAATTTTTGTTATAAATACAGATCAACAGAAGTAGTCATCCCCAGTAGGGACAGGACAATAATAGCATATCTTTGGTGAAAGCTATTACAGAGTTTAGACAAACATATCACTTACTTAATACACCTTACTATTTTGAAATTTTTAATTTTAATTTTCAAAATACTGGAAGTTTGTTTTGCATTAAAAGTCCCTTCTATCTTCCAGTAACCTTGGTTGAGTATACCTTGGAAACACTTAAGTTGAGATCCACCTATATAGCAAATGTGCACTCTCTCATGGAACCTAAAGGGGTCATCTTGGCCTCAGTGAACATCTAGAATCTATAGGCTGTTGCACTTGAGAGCTATGGACAGCTATTGTTTGACTTTTAGGGGAACAGAGCAACAGGAACAACTGGCCTTGAAAAGAGAAGGTAGAGAGCGAAGGGATGGGAGCTCACAGCCTCCTTGGAGCCACTTTCAAGCAGTAAGGATTTCATCTCGTGGCTGTCTGGAAGTCAGGGGCCTTGGTGTGTTCACCATTTTGAGTTGCTTAAGACATTCTGGGGAACCTGTTGTCTGGAGCTCCCTGTGAGACATGTGTATAGGAGTAGGATGACATCATCAATCACATTGTCATTTCTTTAACAACAGGTTACTAAACATCTACTCTCTCCAAGAAAGCCATCATAAGGCATGAGGGACCACACCTTTGTTCTCTGTGTGGAAGCATATTTTTCCTTCTTCTGTTTTTCCATGTGCATTCCTTATTGGCCTGAGTGGCTGTTCCCAAGAGCTTAACACTGTCATTTCCCAATCTGCCTTTACAACTGTGATTTCCCTACTTTTGACCCAGATCTTTTATTAAACTTTATAGATATTTTTGAACTGAGCACCACTTCCTTCATTCTTCCTCTCTCAACTGTAATTGGTACACATGGCTTCATAATTTTTCTGCCTAACTAATTTTAACTTTATATATGTTTTAAAATATGATTTTAGCTAGATATGGTAACACATGCTTTTTACCCCAACACTTGAGAGGCAGAGGCAGGTTCACTCTGAGTTCTAGGCCAGTCTGCTCTACATAGTGAGTTTCAGACTAGCCAGGAGTAAATAGAGAGACTCTATTTCAATATATTATATGTATATGATTTAACTGAAACAGAATTATATCACTACCCCTTTCCTCTCTCCAGCCCTTCCCAGCTACTCTCTTTTGAACTCCCTTATTTTCCCAACTTTTCAAGTTGATAGCCACTTTTTGATTATTGTGTGTGTGTGTGTGTGTGTGTGTGTGTGTGTATGCGCAACTGCTGAGTCAGGTTTGGTTTGTGAGTATATGATGTCAAGGCTGATCTCTTTACAATGTACAACCAATAAGAGAGTTCACCTGGCAGTGGCTAATTCTTCTTCTGCCAGTAGTAATTCTCTGTCCAGGAATGGGAACCCATGAAAAAGTTAGTTCCTCTTCCATGTTAACATGTCCAGGGCTATTGGCATTGTTCCAGTTTCATTCATCCATCCATTTCTAGGGAAGATTGTCTCACAGCAGACTTTCTGGTATTCTGGCTCGTATAATCTTTCTGCCCCCTCTTCAAAACTGTTGCTTGAGCTATATATGCAAGATCTATGATGTAAATACATCTATGAGGGTAGTATGCTGATATCTACTTAGTGTCCAATTGTGGTTTTCTGTGATGGTCTCCATTTTCTGTAAAAAGAAGGCTTCTTTGATAATCGGTGGTAGCTGCATAATCTCTGAGTATAAGATATGATTTAGAATGTAGTAAGGAATTGTGCTGGTCTAGCAAAAGTGATGGTAGTAGATTCTTTTCTGAGGTCCATGACCTAACTAGCCATGGGAATCTGGTTAAGTTTCCAGTTCTGAGTATGATTTCCCTTTTTTTGAATGAGCCTTAAATCCCATTAGGTAATTGTTGGTTGCCATTGACAGGTGAGTGACCTTTATTGCATCTTTATCTATATTTTGCAGTGCTCATCATTGTTTTGGTTCATAGGTGTTGCAGCTGTTTGTTACCCTTCCTTGGCAACTTGCAAATACTTTCTGGAATCATGGAATATAGACCACAGGAAAGAGGCTTTCAGGTCAGAGACAGCCCAAATCATCTGAGCCCTATGTCCTAAGTATGCAATGTTTTTAGCAATAGAGTCTCACCTTCAACTCCTGGGGGAAATCCAAGGGCTACACTTGTAATCTACACTATTTTGTGAGTCACTTGGACTGCTCTGACCAAACATTTAAAAGGAGGTTTCTAGAGCCTGGTACTGGGTTTTTGTTAATCTATGGTTCTTTAGAGAGCATCGTCATGCCAGATAACTTCCTTAAGGTTTGTGTGTGTGTGTGTGTGTGTGTGTGTGTGTGTGTGTGTGTGTGTGTGTGTTTGTGTCTATGTCTCTGTATATACGTTTAAATGTATTATGTATTAACTTAGGTAAATATAAAATTCTTTGAGGCTTTATCAAATAATCTTTGTGTTATTTTCTCCTCATCCCTCCTCTGTTTTGACTTCCTTTTGTCCTTCCCAGTTGGAGCCTCCCCACCATTTTCCCACTTCCCACTTCCCACTTTATATCACCTATATCATGCTATTCTCCTTCAAACTCCTCCCAAACATGGCCCCATTATACTTTCCTCATTTCTATGTTTATTCCATGTTATATATTTGGAGCTAGGAACCACAGATGATACAGAACACATAGAGTTCATCTTTCTGGGTCTAGGTTATCTTATTAGATATAATCATTTCTAGGTTCATCCATTTACCTTCAAACTTCATCATTTTTTTACAGCTGAATAGTATTTCATTGTGTAGATATACCATAGTTTCATTATCCACTTATCTGCTGAAGGAAATTTAGATTGTTTATATTTTCTGTCTATTGTGAATGGGCAGTAATGAACTTTGCTGATCAAGTTTCTGTGGAGTAAGATGTTGAGGCCTTTAGGCTTAGTCAAAGACTCCATCTGCCAAGGAATTAAGGTCAACAACTGACAACTGGGATGTCATAAAACAAAACAGCTTCTGTTCAGCTAAGGAAACAATTAATTAATGGAGAAGAAATACACAGAATGAGAAATAATCTTTGCCAGACATACATCTGACAAAGGATTAATATCAAGAATATACAAAGAAGTAAAATAAAACCCCAAGAATGAAGGAAACAGTAGACCCAATTCAAAAATAGACTAGGGATCCAAACAGAGAGTTCTCTATAGAAGAAATAAAAAACCGAATGATGAATACCTCAAAAAATGTTCATCATCCTAAGCAATCAGGGAAATGTGAATTAAAACAACTTTGAGATTTCATCTCATTTCAGAATTATTAAGGTCAACAAAACAACTAAGAAAAAATATGTTGAGGTTGTGGAGAAAGAGGAAGTGAAATTTACTGGTGGTGGGAATGCCAATAGCCATTCTGGAAATCAGTATGGAGAATGCTTGACTATTTTCATATCCTTTCCTGTTCAGGATTAAATATTTCCAGATAGACAATGATACTAGGAATGCTTACTCTCTTGTTTCCCACTGAAATGATTTTCCTCCAGCTGGCATCTCCCTGCCTGTATGTAACCTCCATCCTAGTCAAGGAGGATGTTAAGAATTCTGCTCTGTCAGACTTGTGGAAAGGGACGGTAGCCTTATGCAACCTGTCCTTGACTCAGCTGCTCTGGTTCTTGTCAACAGTTCAGATGTAGGATTTCTTGCCAAAGCAGAACAGCACTCCACATGACCAGCACCCTCCCACTAACTCCTGTCTTCATACCCACCCACATCACTCCTACAGGGCCTTCTGTTGTCTGATGCCTAGAAGGAGCGATAGACAACAATCAAACTCAAATGAGTGCACATCTGACATGTGGTTCTGGTATGTGCCCCATGGAAACAACTCTAGAGTAGTAACTAAGTGAAGTAGACACAACTTGAGGACCTTAAAAGTTATCTGATCTAGAAAGTGCTAGGCTCTAGGAGTTCTGAAATTGATTAGTGCAGGGACCCATGCTACTATACATGGTTAAGCCCATTTATACAATTTATTGACTTATATATTGAACCATCTCTGTACTTTAAGGATAAAGCTAACTTGGTCATGGTATATAATCTTTTAATACATGCCTGTATTTAGTTTGTATTTTATTGAGTACTTGTGCATTTAGATTGATGAAGTGTGTTGACCTGTAGTTTTCTTTTTGTTGTTGTTGTGTCTTTACTTAGTTTGGTGTTAGAGTATTGCTGGCTTCACAGAAGGAGTTTTAAAGTGCAACTTCTGTTTCTAATCTTTAAAACAATATAAAAATATTATTTGTAGATCTTATTTGAAAATCTGGTAGAATTCTCCTGTGAATCCATCTGGACCTGAGCTTTTTTTAGTTGGAAGACATTTTTTCACTCTTTCATATCCTCATTTGTTTTGAATCTCTTTAAGCTGTTCATCTCTACTTGGTTTATTGTTGGTAATTTGAATGAATCTAGAAATTCACTCATTTCTTTTAGTCTTCTTTGATGAAAAGAAACACAAACAAAATAAATTTAGAAAACCTTAAGACTAGGAAAATAGTAAAACTTACTACTGCAAGATTAGAAGTCAATGGATACAGAAGGATTTTTTTTAAATCTATGATCTATGGGAGTATTTATCTATTAAAAGAGAAATTCTAGAACTTAAACCAGACAGAAATGTGGCTGAGCAGGTTAATTCTGGGTCTTGTGGGTTGACTGTTGTATCTCTAGATTGCTGATGAGCCTGCTCTTCAGCTTGCAGAACCCATTCAACTCTACATTTCTGATCTCAGTCATCACTGAGGAAATCATTCTCCATTTGTATTGATCACATAGGATTTAGCTTTCCTCTGACTATTTTTCTTTGATTCAGGGTCCTATTGTAGCTTAGTCAAGCCTCAAATTCTTTATGTAGCCGAGGATGACTTTGAACTCCTGATGCTTTTGCTACCCCCTCTAAAGCAGTGGGACTACATGTGTGCACCACCATATATAACTATTGTTGTTTTAATACTGTAAGGAAGTTTATATTGTAGAAGCTCTGCCAGCTGATCCAATTCAGAGAAAGGGGTTCTTAGTTGTGGAAAGAACTTCTAGACAGCTAAAGGTTTGTATTTTGAATTCCCATTTCTTCTGAATAGTCCAAGAAACATCCTTGTAAATGCTCTGATGTAGAATGGTTAGCCTGGGATACTTCAATGACTTACCAATAAGCTTGGAAAGTTTCTGGAGTCTGAATGTGTGTCTTTGACCTCCGACCCTATATTCTCATTTGAGTGTTAAATTCTTATTAAAATACCACTGCTCACTCTTTTTTAAATTTTTCTTTTTTATTGTATTTTTAAAATTTTTATAATTTAATTTTACCTATCAGTCATGGATTCCCCTGTCCTCCCTCATCCTGCCCCCCTCCAGCCCACCCCCCATTTCCATCTCCTTCATGGCAAGGACTCCCCTGGGGATTCAGCTCAACCTGGTAGATTTGGTCCAGACAGGTCCAGTCCCCTCCTCCCTTCACCCAGGCTGAGCAAAATGTTCCTGCATAGGCCCCAGGTTCCAAACAGCCAGCTCATGCACTAAGGACAGGTCCTGGTCCCACTGCCACTGCTCACTCTTAAAACATAATTAAATGACTCTAGGAGCTGTGCAGACCTCTAAGACAGTTGTTCTCAACCTTCTTAATGCTGCAACCCTTAAATAAAGTTCCTCGTGTTGTGGTGATCCTCGACCATAAAATTATTTTCATTGTTGCTTCATAATTGTAATTTTCCTACTGTTATGAATCAGAATGCAAATATCTGTGTTTTCTGGTGGTCTTAGGAGACCCCTGTGAAAGGGTCATTTGACTTTCCCATCCCCAAAAATGTTCACAACCCACAGGTTGAGAAACACTGCTCTAAGATAAGATTTTCAGACTGAGGCAAATTATGAAGCTAACTCATCATACTTGCTTTTGGATCTGAAAATACTGCATAACTTCAGGCAAAAGACCTAGAGTAGTCACAAGCAACTTTTAAAACATATGAATTCAGATAGATTCAAAATTTTACTCCAGATGTGCCCCTTCTATGAACTGTAACATGTTGAAGAATTAGCCTCATGAAGCTAAGTTACCCAGCCCAATAATAAATAAAATTCACAAAACCAAAGAAAATCAAAAGCTTTGCCTGGAGGAACCACAGTACAGAGTATACATCTGGAAGGGTTTGAGTGGTTTGGCTTCCTGTTTCAATGGTCTGTTCCAGGGTGGGGGATCCCTAAAGGGTGATTCTTATCTCAGAATGGGGCATGTTGTTTTCATCTCAGGCACAGCCTCTTCAAATATGAAATGGGAAAGTGTGTGCCCATTTGCACTTCAGTAAACCAGATTTTTAGAGCAAGTGCTTGCTCTGGCCAAGACCCTCACCTGGTCTCCTCAGAATAAGATGTAATAGAGACAGATAGGCTCTATTACTTGGTAGCTTGGTATGACAGGATAGTTATAGACTTCACATGAATAATGTACAAGCATTCATTTAAAGACATGATCTCACATGTCCTTAGCTTGTCCTCACAATCTCGTGTTGCCTAGCATGTATCATCTTTTTTACTGATAAGGAACTCAAGGCCCAGATATTAGTGGATGCAAAATGCATCATACCAACATTTCTATGCTCTTCCCAGGCTCTCTAGAGCCTGATGGTGCTTTAATGTACTGTAATTTGATTTGGATATATACTGCCTATGGGGTCATTTGTGTGATCAATACCCTGCTTTTTTTTTTCCAGGTGTACTGAAGTGGGGTATCAGTAGATATTTGTCTATGGTGTATCTATGTTCTCACTGTGGACACAGACAAGCTTGTTGTTGAGAATGGATTGCCTTGTGTCCATGCTATTAAGATCATCCCTCTATAGCTCAAGCTTGTGGAGCTGAGGTTGTACCAAGCACTTTCAATGTCAAACACCTCTCATGTCTTGGTGATTCTCTACCACACTGTCTGTACATCTGTTTTGTAGTTAAGGTATGATTCCTTTTTCTTTTTCTTCTTTCTTTCCTTTATTCCTTCCCTTTATCTTCCTTTCTTCTTTTCTGTGACACTTGTGTTTGAACCTATGACTTCACTCATAGTATGCAAGTATTCTATCACTGAGTCATATTTCCATCCCAGTCCTTTTTTTACTTTTTTTCCTAACATGGCTTCCTTAAGTAGCCCAGGCCTTGAACTTTTTGCCCTTTTGTCTCAGCCTTCCTGGAAGCTAAGATTATAGAGTTACACTAGTTGGCCCTGTGGATATCTTCTTTCTTGAAATTCTAAAATGCTGTTCCTACTTCCGTCCCTGTAGCTATAGAGCATACAATAACTTATTATTATCCAAGAAAGAACTTTGGGCATTTGAGCTGGCTATTGGAGCCTCATATCTGGTTTCCTTCCCACTTTTTTTCCCCACAAGAAGTCAGTCATTATATCAGGCTCAGTGAATTTCTGTATACTACTTGCTTCTGCCACTCTCCATCACATTCAAGGAGCCAAAGACTACCATACTGTGCTGAGGTACCCAATCACTTCCAATGATTAGAACCTCACCTTGATATGATCAACAAAAATCAGGACCTGACCCTGTGTATGCTATGGACTTAATGGCTATGGTTATCATTACTATTTCTTTGACCAAACATGAGTGACTTCTATAATAATAATAAAAAAAAAAACCAACCAACCAAACAAACAAACAAAAAAACCAAAAAACAAACTCAGTCTTCAAGGAAAACTGTGCTTGTCAAAACTTGATGCCTAGTCCATTATCCATGAACTTGTATGCTTAGTCAGAGCTCAAAACATACCACCTATGATGTCCACCCTCAATATTCACCACTTTGATCTTTACTACTTACCACCTTTATCTTTACCATCTACCACCTCTATCCACACTATCCACAACCACCACTTGCTCCTCCACGACCTCCAGATAGATCATCTATGGTCTTCATCCCCAGGATCCATGATCGTATATAATTTCCTTTTTCTCTATTCCTTTTGCTTCTTCTACCCATGACTCAGTTTCATGATCGAGGCACACATGTTATGTTTAGTAACTGTTTCTCATCACTAACTTTACATGCCACAGCATGTCCTTGAATGTCAGTTAAGGGAAGATTAGAATTACAATGTCGCATGCTAAAAAATAAAAGAGTTACTTAATGAAAAAGTTGTTTTGAAGAGAGGGACTAAAAGGAAGTCAAAGCATGTTAAGTGTAATGCTACAAGTACTGTAATCTCAGTATGCTTACATTTCTGTTCTAGTAGGCTTGTTTATTTTGGTATGAATTAGATATTGTCACAAGCCAGCCTTTTTGGAGTAACTAGATGCCTAGACTTATTCTTCACGCCTCATGTCTTCTCTTTCCTTTCCACTATCTCCTGGCACCTGGGACATGATTATTATTCATTTAAAGAGTGAGAGTGTAAGGGATGAAACCTCTTGAATGAGGAAACTACTATGAGCCTGAATACGTCTTACTGAATGGCCACTATGAATGACTTCCAGCCATGTCCCATTGGAATGGGTGACAAATTGCAACAGACACACTTATATGTGTTTATATAGTATTCTTGCCCTTGTTATGGTAAGTGCATGGGCCATTTATTATGTAGTTGAATTCTTGAGTGTTGAAGTCAGATAGACCTGGACTCATGTTTAAACTTTACTACCTCAATGGACTTGGATTCTGAGGAATTGTTTCCAGTCTTATTAAAGCTTGGCTGATAACATTTGTTTTGGTGAATGAATAAATACAGAAAACATTCACATATCCGATTTTTACCAAGTACAACATTCTGTGGGTTCAGTACTAATTTCACTAAATAGTTAGTTTCACCTAAAAATTATGATACAGCTTGCTATGGGATACATGGGATCTTCTAAAGATCACCTAATCCAGAGTTTCCAAGACCAATTGATCTGAGGTAGGTGGGCAAATGCTACACTTTCCACAGCTGTGGCAGGCCCAAAAACAATAACAGAGGTGGGATACTTGCCTTTATTCATCTTTTAGCTTTCACAAACCAAATCAAGTCCCCTTCATGGTGAGGTCTCTTACACACCACAGCAAATTATTCTTTTGAGCTGTATCTATAGCATTGGTCATGTGTCCTAACATCCTGGTAGTTCTCCTCTCCAGAGCCCAAGCCTTGAAGCCAGGGGTGATACTAGCCCCTTACATCCTGAATTCATGAGTAGGGCCCATGCCATGGGCAGTGTTTTGTTGAATTTTTTTGAGTAACATAATTTATCATATTATAGAATAATATTGAAATAATATAATGTAGTTATGCCAGTGGATTTCTAGCTAGGCATATGTAATTTAACTGTTAATCAAATACCCACACACATTATTTTTAGAGATACCCTTAACTAAAATCACATTAAATACATCCAAAAATATTTGAGAATTTACCATCTGTAACACTTTTAAAACTAAAGTTTATTATTTCTCCTATACTATAATAAAATTAGCCTGTTTATACAGATAACTTTAAGTCCTTAACATGACTTTTTTAGTAGCTGAAAGACATGGTTTTGGTCCTAGACAATTGTTGATTTCATGTTTGAATCTGCAACAGTTTGTTTCCTTGTCCATGCATCCATTAGCATGTTTTAATGCTTTCATACCAGATGTTCCTCCTGAGACAGCCCTGATAGAACTGCCTAAGCCCTACTGAACCTTCCCCGTTTTAACAGATCATTATTTTTTCCTGGAATTTCCATTTGCTTTTTCTACTTTCAAAGATAATGAATAAAATCTCCTCTCCAACTCCCCATTTCCTTTCTCTTAGGATACAATTCTTTATTATCAACCCCTCTCTTTCCAGAAACACCCAAGGTGCACATATTGGGAAGTGCAGTTCTATTCTGCCAGAGGCAACTTTCTTGCTTGGTAAGGTTGCCATAGAGATAGCAGAACTAGAATTCCACTAAGCCACAAAAAGGGAGTTTCAGCAGATATTCTCAGCATCACCTGACCCACCACAGAGTCTGGTATACAGTAGGTCAAATCTATGTTGAGATGAACACTTGTGGAGACCGATCTGTAATCTGTATTGTGGGACAGTACAAAATCATGAAGTTAGCATAGTTTGTACAAATGTTCACATGTGTATTTGATTTAAATTTTCACCTTTAAGCTTAGTTCAGGTTCTCTAAGAAGTATGTGTCAAGACAGAATCAAATTATATGTGTTTTCCAGTTTTGTTTTAATGAAGAGAATGTAGATGAACAGTCTTATTAAATAAGAAACACAGAGCCAATTGCAGAGTTAAAAGCCCAAGAGGTCAGAGCAATAGCTAAGAGCTAAAAACCTTTCTTACCCTTCACTGCCGCTGCTGTCCTTTTCCTCAGCAAGAAGGCCTACTTCCTGTGTGTCTGTCCTTTTATTGACTTTCTGTTCTGCCTTCTCATTGGTTGTAAACCCAACCACATGACCTCCTCATCACTGCCTGTCTGTACAGACCTCCAGGTCTTCTATGGTTGGTATTGAGATTAAAGGCATGTGTCTCCATGCTGGCTGTATCCTTGAACACACAGAGATCCACCTAGCTCTGCCTCCCAAGTGCTGGGATTAAAGGCGTGCGCCACCACCAGCCGACTTCTGCTATGGCTTGCTATTAGCTCTGACCCCCAGGCAACTTTATTTATTAACATACAAATAAAATCACATTTCAGTACAAATAAAATATCACCATAAGAGAATATATCTAAAATTAATAAAACAGTGAGGGGAAATCTGACTCAGAACCCTCAGACCAGAAGCAAAGAGATTAATGAAGTAGAAGAGATGAGAGATGACAGAGAGAGAGAGAGAGAGAGAGAGAGAGAGAGAGAGAGAGAGATATCTGAAACTGCTATGAAGTCTCCAAGTGGGTTCAGCACAGCACAGCTGCCAGAAGAACCCAGAGTCACCAGTTATCCTGAGGATCTCATGTAGATTTCAGAATGCAGGAACAGGGTCCACAATCACATATCATAGCTGGAAGTTTGTGAGGTACATTTTTGTGGCTGGCACAACTTGCTAGGTTGGGTTTGTGAACTGAACTATCAGTTTTATCCCTGTTAAATTTCATTTTGCTAGAATTTGTTCTTATTTCAAAGCATTCTACTTCTTCTTATAAGACTGCTAAACTTTGCATTTAATGTCATCTCTGGTTTGATGACAGTGTACTTCATGTCTTTATCTTATTGAATGAGAGAAATACTGAACAGGACATGCCTTATTGACATTTAGACAGCAAGGACCAAGACAACAACAAAAGACATTCATAGAGGGACAGAGTATACCACTGCCATGAAAGTGTGGCCCAGAAATATCCCTGACAAACACATCTTGCTGAAACAGAGTGAAGGCAGCTGGAACCTGTGATATAAAGCTGCAGCATCACACAAGCAGGACCACAGCCTAGGTATGCCTCTGTTAACTATATGACAGCCTACCTGGTAACACAGACCTTCTTGAGTTATTGAAAAAACTCCAAGGGGATTTTATCTGCATATCTATGTTCTGTGTCTACTATTCATATTCACGTCTATGTCTATACCAACCCCCATACCAACACACATACCATCTATACTTATTTATATCTGTGATTGCTAACCCTATAGCACCCTAAACTTACCAAGATGCCCTTACTACTATGCATGCACATGCAGCACCTGTATCTACACCTATGTCTATGATTATACTTCTATACTACCTTACACATATCCAGATCTCTGTACTCCCACATCTACACATCTACCATCTATATCTATCCCTAGACCTGCCCCATATCTGAACTGATAAATATAGATGATATACCTGCACTTATAAATAACACTGTTATCTCCACCTATAACCACTGTTATATCTATATCTAACTTACATATACATTTTCATTTATAGTTGTATATGTATTTATACCTACCTACCTACCTACCTACACACACACACACACACACACACACACACACACACACATTGCACACACTTCCCTCACCTGTTTCTATAAATTTACCTATACTAACCATGTACCTATGCTAATAGCTGCATCTATTTCTACACCTAGATATTAATTTATATCTGTACATATACATACATATGCTATACTTGCAACAGTTATATCTACATGTAATCTGTACTACACCTATCACTTACTTACTTATGCCACACTACACTATAACCTCATATATGCATATACCAGGTCTACAATTGTACCTGTCCCTCTTTCTATGCCTAACCTTCATTTTTCCCTCTGTCTAGAGTCATTTATCAGCTTCTGTTCACTGCATCTGAAATGATGCATCAGCACCTACATTCACATATCTGAAAATATCTTGTCTAGTTGGAAACCTACAATACATAAAAAGGTTTCCTCCTGAACATATTGCTATACTTTCTAGAATTCAGTTTCTTCATTTCTAAGTTGGAATAATTTATTTTATGACTGTTAGACAAACTTCCAGGTAAAAATTTTATTGAACTAACTTTCTTTTGTCTGTGCTTTCTTATAAAGTGAGAATGAAAGCTGTAGAAAGTACCTAACAATTAAAACCTGTCTTTTCTTTCAGTGCATGATACAGCTTGGAGGAGTAAATTTTCTTCTTTCCTGTCCTTCACCTTCTCTCCGACTTTCTTGGATGAGACTAGTAGTTCTCTCAGGAAGTATTCTATTCTGTGGGGAAAGTGAATCTTAGCATGTCTGAGAATATAAAACATTAAAGGCAAACAGAGTTGAGTGCAAGTTGTCTATATGATGGACTGTATGGCTGCATTGCAAGGGGCATGTGGATGACCTCTCCACTGACGTTCTTAGATACCATCTTCTGAGTATAAAAGGCCATTAAGTGGGCAACTTGAGGGACAGCTGGGTTACAGCTTCTTCATCTGATCATGCCTGCTAATGAACAGAATGCAGGCAAATAGGCATGGTTTCAACTTATCTAAAATAAATGGAAAGCCACCTCACATGGCTGGCAAAGTGTCACTCCTAATTGTCCTGGCCTTCTGATAGTCACTAGGGCTTTGCAGCCCCATCCCAGAAGCAAGGCTACTCTATTTACTGAGCCTTGAGTCTTTGCTGTATGTGGTTTTTCCACACAGAGCTCATCTTTCTTCTACAGAGCATGAATCCTACTACACAGAAAGTTGCCACAGTGAATCCCCTGGGCAGTTTTGTTTGATGGGTTCCAGAGGATTCCCATGGTCATCATTCCCATGTTTATCTAAGAGCTATTAAGCTTGCAAGTCTTTTTCTTGATGTAGTGAATGGCTAACTGAAGACCCACAGTATCTATCACTATGATGATGAAAATCAGCACAGAACTGGCACCCAGTCTCTGAGAATCTCATCATTTACTTCTGTTCTCATGCTTAGATATCATCTTGCAAATACTAAGGGAGTTGCAGTTGTCTCTATCTAACTTGTGAGTGTCTTTGGTTTGGGGGCATTTTTGGTAAATAAAAGTTTTACATTTTTATATAACAAAGCTGATTTTTGACCTCATTTCAGTTTCATGAAGATATTTACCATCAAAGCATATTGAAGGTTTACTCTTTATAGATCTTTATCTACAAAGAATACAGAATAGGCAAAGAATTGTCAAAATTCAAACAGAAAAGCATAATATATCTGAAAAAAATCAGACAAGTTATTGGAAAGAAAAACAAGAGGGTAAGATCCTGTGAGTAGACCCTAGCCTCACAGGCATAAGCCCCAGGAAGATGGAACTTACCAATCTGGAAACAACACGGATGGTTTCTGACAAGACTAACAGGCTGTCCTCTCACAACTATTGCCAGTAAAATCCACATCTTCCATGCTGCTTAGTTTTAGAAACCTTCCATGGCAAGTTTCCTAAGTCATAAAGGAGCGTTCAGTCTGTCTCTATCCAGTTATGTGTCCACTGCTATAGTGTGGTTCCATCCATGTGATTATTTTAACTTACAGGCCCACATGCTGTGTATACATCTTACCACTTTTCTCTTTTGCTCGGCCTTACTGGGGTAAATCTATACTAAAGTCTTCATCAGAGACATGGAGATAGGATGGATTAGAACAGTAATTGTCTTTCTGCTGTGAACACCAATTCTTTGTTTTGGAAACTGGAAGCCTGGGATAGCTGGGAGGGATCCCATAGATGAAGTTTCTTGGGGACCAAGACCTTGGTAGGAGCTACTTCATCTCTGTTTCATGGTCTTGAACTCAGAAAATATCTCCTAGGCTCTGCCAAGCTTATTGATGGCCCTCTGCCCTGCTGGATGCCTCCAGACCTTCTGCTTCCAATATTTTTTTCAGGGTTTTGTTAGTTCCTTGTGCTTCTGTTTCCTAGTATGTTAAACTACTCTGGTAAGAAAGCCCAGGAGGCCTCCATCAACCCTTCCAGTCCTGCCCTCCAGGTCCAAACACTCCCACCAGAATTCTATAGATTCATCACATGACTGCAAACTGTGTCTGTAGGACAGCAGAGGTAGAGATCCAGTTTGGCTCATACCACATGTAGCACAAATATCATGAAACCTCCCATGTCGTGTCACTGTCCCTAGCTCAATGACAACAAAGCGACTTCCTGTTTCCTGCATAAATATCCAGGGAGGCATTCTAGTGAATAGAGAGAAATCACTATGTTCCTTCCAACTCTCCTCCCTGACAGTTACGAGTTTGAAAATGAAGTTTTAAGTGTTAAGCATGGAAAGTATTGTGCTCAGAGCTAGGAAGGAGGAAAAGACATTGAAACAGGTACTCCTGGGCAGGATGCTACTGTCATGGGCAGATATGTTTGCTGAAGCTGCAGCCCTACCATTCAAGGGGACCTGCCTGTTCAGGGTATAGTCTAGCAAGATCAAGGACATCCAGTGATAGGAAGGTAAGATGTGGGGTTATGCATGAACCACACACATGCTGAGAAGGTGGTTCAGAGAGCACAGCTTCATAGTACAGGACAGAATAGCATAATAGAACAAATGCTTCAAAACATACTTGGATGGAGGGGTTCTAACAGCAGACAGCAAGTATCTGCTTTTATGGAAGCATCATAGCATCAGCCTGAGAGCAGCAAATGGACATGATAGAAGTTAGGGCTGGGTAAACAGGAAGCCTGCAATTGTGATCATGCATTCCTAGGGTAAAGTGAAGTCCCATTTTCCCTCAATTTTTACTTTTTATGATTTGATGTACAGCTGTTACAAGGTCAGAATCATGACAGTGGGAAGGGAACATTGTGTTTTATATTGACTTAGTTTGGGTAGTACATCTCCTACGCTTACCTTATAGCTTGCTGGATGATCTATAGGAGTAATTAATTCCATGAAAACAGGAGACTCATTGTCCAGTCATAGACTTTTGTTCCAAATAGTGTGCATTATTTTAGAAAACAAATCCAACATCAAAATCTGGAGGTGGGGCTGTGTGTATGCTCACTTTTCCTTCTCCAGGCACATGCTTTAAAAGCAAGGACCTCCTTTCATATATCACTCTTGAAGAACTGAATGTTGAATCTCCTATCTCTGGGGAACCCATCTGGACTGAAGGGAAACCATAAGCCTCAGATACACCATGAACTCAGGGATCTTTCATAATGACAGAGGAGAAAAATGAGTCTAACTAGTCATAAAACAAGTCAGTACATGAGGCTGGTACCCTTGAGAGGACAGAAAACACTCAGTGAGAAGGATCTTAAGTGGGACACTTACTCACTCATAGCCACACTGCCTTTAATTCAGTTCCTCATGTTGATCCCCCAACCATAAAATCATTTTTTGGATACTTCATAAGTGTAATTTTGCTACTGTTATGAATGGTGTTTTAAAATATTTTTGGAGATAGAGGTTTGCCAAGGGAGTTGTGGCCCACAGGTTGAGAACCACTGTACTAGATGATGGTGTGTGTCATAATATTGCAGAGGACTTGGATAAGTACTTTGCACTGTTGGATGCTATACTGATTACTTTTTCATCATTGTAAGAAGTTACTTGACAAGAAAACTATTTAGTGGGGGAAATATTTGTTTTGGCTCATGGTTCAAGGAACATAGTTCATCATAATGTGGAAGGCATGGAGATGGAAGGTCTAGCAGCTTTGACAATGAAAACTTGATCACATTTGTACATATCTGGAAGCAATGACAGGAAAATGCCAACCCTCAAATGGCTTTTTCCTTTCTGCCCTTTTATTTGGTCTAGCACAACAGTTAATGGGATGATGACATCAACATTTAGAATGGGTCTTTTATCCTCAGTTAAACTTCTCTGGAAATTCATTCAAAGATGTACCTCCTAGGAGGTTTCAAACCAGATAAAGTTGACAGTAAAATTTTATCATCACAGATACAGAACTGGTCAATGATAAGCTTTAGCATATGACTGAATACATTTCCAAACAACATTTGGAAGGTATAGGGTGGATGCAAATTACTGTTTTCACTAAAATACAAGAATAAAAATGAAAATAGAAGATAGACTGTCCTGTGCCAATGAATATAACCTAATTTTGAAATAGCTTTTACTAGGGGGCAGGATTAAATGAAGTCATGCTGACTGGAGAAGGCAAGTCAGGTGAATGGCATTATAAGAACTCTAGGAAACAAATACATTAATTACCAAAGAAGCACAAAATTAGTATATGGCAGCTATACCATGCAGAAAATGTCTCATCCTAAAGGTTAGTGTTTCATGTGTTGATACCCTGGACTTTGACCTTCTTGGAATACTGGAAGGGTCCTGCCTTCCTGTACTCAATACTGTGTATGGAATATTTTTCAAGAATACCAACACTGATGGGAGGCAATACATATTTGTGATCATTTATTCTTTAATGAAATAAACATACAAAAAGAGATGAGCTGTATTTTGAGTATCATTCACCCAACTCAAATCTGCTTCAATCTTAGGAAGCCCCTGTATTTATATTTCACTCAGTAAGTTAGGTGAGGTCTAACAGTCTACTTCTTCTCAGAGTCTGGAGCAATGTTGACACCACATCCCAGTTGGCAGGCTGTGAACATGGCCTCTGCAGGGACAATACAAATGTAGCCCATTTCCATCTGTGAATAAGGACCAATTTTAAGTAAAAAGGAGAACCTGGATCCATTTCTCATACAGTATGTAGGTAAAAATAAAAATGGCTCACCTGAAGAGACTAGTCCTTAATAAGCATTATAGAAAAGATAGATAAATCAATTTATGAGCTATGACTCAAAATCTATGAACAATAAGGGAAGTGTGATAAGTTTTATTATATTGAAAATAATTTCATGACAAAAAGCATTAGAAACATTACAAACTGAGAAATTTACAAGTTTATAGCACATGAAGGGTTAATACCCCAAAGACGTGTCAAAGATGTCTAAAAACAGAACTGAAAGACAAATAACACTATAAAATACCTTAAGAGTACATATAAACTGTGTATAGAGAAAGAAATTAAATGACTGTTAAATGCTACACCTAGTGATCATAAAAGAAAACTGATACACAACCATTTTCTTTGAAAGGTAAAACTCAGTTTTCTACATTTCTTGTGGGAACAAAAATGGTAAACTCACTGTGAATGGGAATATTTACAATGTCTAGCAAGATATCTCACTATTTTTTTTTTAATAGGGAAAGCAATCCATACACCAGAGACTTAGACTCAAGAGTGGAGACAATGAGGCATGTAGTATGTTGTGACAACCCACTAGAAAGTCAGCTCAGATACATATCAACCAGGGGGTGAATTTCTTACTCAATATGATCATGTCTTTCAGTATGATAAATGTCCTTAATATCAGCAATGTGAGTGAAAAGCTATAAAAATTAGTGAAATACTTCTAGCATACATTAACAGGAAAATTGAGGTGGGTAGAAAGTGTATATAGCATCAAAAGTATTTTTCATTGACAAGGGAATATACAAACATATCTCATTTGCTTATACTGAAAATGTGAAATGATAGGTATTATACGAAGTGCTTCTCAGAACTAATCTCTAACAGCTATTAATCCATATTATTTCTCTTTCAGCTATGCTTTCTCCCCATTACTCTGATAAAAAATGACAGGAACTATGCATGCCTAGTAGTCATGATTGGAAGAAAATATCAAGTCTGAAAATTTCCAAAATCAATTTAAAAATTTGAGTTTAAGACTTTCAGGATAAGGATTTTGATACATTGAAGCTTATACAAATTATATATGTAATAAAAAGGACACAATCTGAAACATTCTGGCCTGGGCATTTCTATAACTGAAACTTTTTGTAGATTATTATTTTGAGGTGTGTTACTTTTGTTTATGTAGCATTTGTTTAACTCTGTGAAGCTGTGTTACTGTGCCTGTCTAAAACACCCAATGGTCCAATAAAGAGCTGAGTTGCCAATAGTGAGGCAGGAGAGAGAAATAGGTGGGCCTGGCAGGCAGAGAGGATAAATAGAAGAAGAAATCTATGAAAAAGAAGTAGCCAGAGAAGGAGGATATCAGGGGCTAGTCACCCAGCTACATAGCAAGCCATGGAGTAAAAGTAAGATTTACAGAAGTAAAAGAACAGGAAAAGCCCAGAGGCAAAATGTAGATGGGATATGTTAAGGAAAGCTGGAAAGAAACAAGCCAAGCTAAGGCTGATCATTTATAATTAAGTATAAGACTCCATGTATGATTTATTTGGGAGCTGAGTGGTGGACCCCCAAAAGATCAAAAATAACCAACAACAGACACTCAACCTGTATTGGCCTTATATTGCTGCTGTGAGAACTGAACATGAACTAGGTAACTAAGACTTCAAAACTTAGACTCCCTCAGTTCTGGAGACCTGAAGTGTGAGGTTGAGCTTAGACAGGGCTAGCTCCTTTCAGACAGGCTTAGACACTCACCTCTCCAGCTTCAGGCTGCTCTGTCCTGGTCTTTTTCAGGTGTGGAGCTGTCACTCCAGCCTCAGCTCAAACTTCATAGGACACTGCTTTCTGTAGCATCTGCACCTGTACCTATGTTTCTTTCTTGTTCAGTACCCCTAAATAGAATCATGGCTCACCCTCATCTAGCATGTGCTCATTTCAAATCTTTATATCTGCAATTTACCCTGTCTCTAAACACAACCATACCCTCTGATGCTTGAGGTAAGATGTTAATACATGTCTTGTGGGGGGGCACAGTTTTACTTGTTTTCTTCTGACCATATTTTAAGTTTTAAAGAAGAAACACTTAAAATGAACCTATACATATATTTAATAACTATTAATTATTTGACAATTGTCATGTCTTATTAATCTACTATTGTGATGTTATATTGTATTAGTATCAAGTATAAAAATAGACAATTAGAAGAATGTCAGTTTGATTTACTGTCATAAATACCATTTGTTTTGCTCCATAGATATTTGGTAATTGATCCTTCCTTGCTGTACTTAACACTTACCTAAAATTCAATCTGGCTTTATGAAAGCTATTTTAAAAGGGTATTTGTAGTGAGTCAATCACAGTTTGCTTCTCTTAAATCACATCTACAGCTCTTTTATGTTGGAGACAGCTCTCTTGACTGTGAATCTCCCCCAGAAACTTCTGCTCACTTCCTCCTCCTCCTACTCACCAGCACCTGGAGCAGGTCCATTGTTCTTTCGGGGGCTGTGGATTCTCTCACGTCTTTCCCACATAAACTTGCCTCCAGCTGACACTCATGTAACAATCAGCTGGGAGGACAGTGATCTTGTTTTGTTGTTGTTGTTTAAAGAAGCATCTAATGCTTGGGGAAAGGGAACATTTCAACTTTAAAGGTACTATTGAAAGTCAGTACTTATTCAAAGTTTATTGCAGGACCAAACACTACATTTTGCAAACAAACTCCTAGAAGTTCACACTTTCACCTGTAAAAATATACATAAATAAGTTTCTTTCATTTGGTAGTAACTCAAACTCTGTGTTCTTTATGAAAGTGTAATTCTGGTGTAACCACAGCTTTCTCTATCCATGATTTAAACAGGAGTGTGGCCTTAGGGATGGAGCTTCTGTGAGCACTTGGTGTTGAAGGAGGGCCCAGTGTGATGGATATCCAACAGTAGCTGCCATGCTACTGAATTCTCAGAGCCAAGTCCATGTAGAATAAAAGTTTATGAAAGGATGTATATTAAGTGGAAAGTGAAAGTTCAGGTATATTTTGAAGCTCTGTAGTGATCTCAGCAGCTTTTTGGAACTAGCACTACTGAAAGGTGGTTTGGGAGAAGAACCTTTAGATTCTGGACATTGTTTAAAATTCTAAGACACTCTTTCAAGAGTTCTAACATCTTCCTCTGTGTTTGAGGAAAGCTGCTGAGGTCAGGCATTTGGCAGAGCAGTCCCTGCATGGAGGCCCAGAGGGGCCATTGCGGGAAGCTGAGAAGATGAAGCCTGAATTGCACTGAAAGTGTCAGAGACATCAGAGTCCTGGGATATCTGCTAAGGAGAGCTGATAACAGGGTATAGAAATATACAAAGCTAGAAAGGTGAGTTGCAGCCAACAAAGCTGAAGGAATTGGCAATATGAAGAGTGCTTTAACTAAACCTGACATGGGGATGCTGAATTTGGAGTTTGTTCAGCTGGTTTTCTGTCTTGCCTTGGTCCACTATTTTCTCAGTATGCTCCCTTTCCTTCCTTTTGAAAGGGTAATAAATTAAATATTCTGTGTCATTGTATACTGGAAAAAAAATTTAACAAACATGTATAAGAGTTAGCTTTTAGTTGATATTACTGTTTTAAACTATCTTTAGAGAATGTTCTCATGCTGTTTTATCCTAGTTGTGATGGCCCCTCCCTAATGGTTTATAGCCACAAAGTATTAAATAGTGTACATAATACGTATTTTCCTATAAAAGGGAAACTCATAGTCACTGGTTATTTACTCACTTACTTACGGCTTATTCCCAGAAGTCCACACAGTGGGTCAGAGTGTAACAGGCATCTTTACATAAACTGACAAATAGAAAACTAAATTATTTTCCAAAAGTTCTGTATTAGTTCATAAACCAATCAGTGTGCATTGAATTAACATAACTTTACCAAGGCAGAGCTTTAAATTTGTGTTATTAATGTCATATGCTTTCATATGACATTACTAACTGAGACTTACCCTTGTGTCTTAGAGATCTGGGAAAGATTTTGTTATGGAGAAAATCACTTCATAGAAAATAGCAGTGACCCTGCTCAGGCAGCAAGTTTTTCAGTGCACTTCTGACTTCCTGAGCTCAGCATTTGCTGTGTACACATCTGTCTAGATCACTTCTAGTATATTCTTAATTAGTGATCCATTTCCAATAGGAAAACACAATTATATTAAAGCATCTTCTTTGGATATTAATGTGATTTCTGCTCTATAATTTCCTTCCCATTGTTCCTTCAGACCACTTAATATTTCATATTGGTAATGAGTGAGTTCTTGATATTTAGTGCTAATTTTAAACATTGCATCTATTTTTATAATAATACTTTTCAGTAAATTAAATAACTGTAATGTTTCTGAGTGTTCATTATATTCATTCCTGTTATAAACATAGACTGTGGCTTTACCCTGAAGCCACACACTTTCTTTGCTATGTTTTCTTGTAAAGCTCTTAATCTCTATAACCATGGTCAGTTCTGCTGACTATCTAGCCTATTTGACAGATTCTTGCACTGGATTCATACATGGACATGAGACACACCCTCCCAATGAATGTATGGATATGAGATTCTACTATGTGTGGGGATATGAGCTCTACTGTGCCCATAGATGTTTCACAAAGATACCACTCTGCTAGGGTTGTTTTGCTGATCTCTCATTGTGTATGGCAGTAGGAGAGAGGTCAACCAAGAAGAGAGCTCTAGGTTGAGTACAGTTGGTCCAGATTCAAGACTAGAGTCAGAAAGAAACTGGCATTTACTAGGAGGCAAGCAATTTTATTTTATCACAGTTCTTGTGATTGAGTTTTTAATACTAGTTTACAGGCGAGGAAACAGAAACAGAAAAGTAGCAGGAGTTAGTGGACTTACTGCCTCCTTAAGGTTTCATATATATGTATGTATCTATATGTATATTATCACACTACATCCCATCTCATCTTTAAATACCGAAAGCCCCATGAAATGCTCCTGATGTATAGATCTCTGTCTCACAGTTGTTTGACCAGAGGTATTCTGTCCCCAGGACACATTTGACTAGGGTGTGGGACCCTGGGCAGTCTCAGCTGGAGGAAAGATATTACAAGCTTCCTGGAGGTGGAGGCTGGCATGTCATTTAGTACAGGGTCATTGGAGGAAGGCATCTATGAGGCAGGTTCATGCTTCTGCTGACACTTTGCTGTTAGAGGCAAATGGACAAAAATTCCCATGATGAAAATTTTAAAGAAAATGGAGGAGTAGATCTGGGGGAAAAGGGAGGTGGTGGGGAGCAACTGGGAGGAGTGGAAGGAGGTGAAACTGGGGATATAATATATGAGAGAAGAATTAATTTTTAAAAATCAATTTGAATTGCAAGCGACATTTTGCACATTCCTCATGGATGTGTAGAAGGTGGTGTTTTATAACCTTGTGGTCACAATGAAGACAACTGTCTTCTCTCTTGCTCTTGTGCTGTTGTCCCCTTTCTTTCATGAAGACTTGTGCTGTGTTCCAGCCATGTAGAGAGTCTCACACCTGAATCTGGATATTCCTAATGAACAATCACAGTACCCTGAGGAATTTGCTATTGATAAAATTAACTATTGACCTATTTACTATGTAAGCATTGTATTTACCATCTTCTTATAATGAAGGCAAAATACAACCACAAATCCCAACTCTAAAATATTAGGAAACTGGCTACCTCAGGATGAGGCCATGATTACCACACACCATACCTTGGCTTCAGCTTGCATGGTCGTGGACACTATAGTGCAGTAGACGCTCACAACCTTGGTGCTCTCTCAGAAGTGTGAGCCATTAGCAGATCTAGAACTGTATGGTGCTGCTGCAGTTCTATCATCTAGAATGGAAAAATAGTTATTCACTGTGACCATAAGGTTATAAAACACCACCCTATGGACAAATATCACTTTGAATACCTTATGTTAACATTTTTACCATATAAATTTTAAAATTCATTTTATAGGTTTTAGTTTTATAATCCAGGTTGAAAACATGACATTGAGATTTTATTTATTTATTTATTTATTTATTTATTTATTTATTTATTTATTTATTACACATCAGCCATGGGTTCCCCTGTCCTCCCCCCTCCCGCCTCCACCTTCCCCCAGCCCCTCCTCTCCATTCCTGTGTCCTCCAGGGTCAAGACTCCCCTGGGGATTCATTTAAACCTGGTGGATTCAGAACAGGCAGGTCCAGTCCCCTCCTTCCAGGCTGAGCAAAGTGTCCATGTGTAAGCCCCAGGTTCCAAACAGCCAGCTCATACACCAAGGTTTTTAAAATTTAAGAACCAAAAAAGTAGGTTTTCTAATAACTTGTTAAAAATTTAAAACTAAATCTGTACTTAATAAAAAGCAAAAAAGAAGATGAAAAAGAAAGAAAGAGGAGGAGAGAAAGAAAGAAAGAAAGAAAGAAAAGAAAGGAAGAAAGAGAAAAGAAAAGAATAAAGTATGTGCACCTAGCAGAGTCACAAGCACATACGAGAATGGCAAAGTACACACATGTATAGCTGAGGTCTTGTCACAAGCAGAGCTCACCAACTAAGTCAGTCTGCTGTAGGGAACAAGAAGGCAGGAGAGTAGTCTAGCCTTTGATTTGTGTTGGGCAGAAAGGTTCTTTGGTCCCTCTGAGCCATCATTCAAAAGCCTTGGTAAAAGGCTACTAACCCCTGAGCCCAGAGCTTCCACAAAAGTCTGTTTTGTAAAACAGCTGTATTGGGATTAACTAACATTCACTTTAAGAATTTATACTAAATCTGAATGACTGATAATAGCTCTTTATTAGTTATTACCCACAAAATCCTATCCACATAGAACTGGAAACTGATTTGCCACACAACAATCTCTGACTTCTCTCACATGCAAGTATCCTACCCATGTGCATCTTAAATGACCCAAGAATATGGTGTTCTTCCCACTTTACACAGTCCCTGTTTTGCTTTGATCTTAAGATTCTCTTCCTGGGTCTGTACCCTTGTGTTGGGCTCAGGGCTTTCTGCTGTGTAATAGGAATGGCAGTCTACCCTTTGTAGTGGTTCAGTTCCTATAATCAGGAGAGCTATGGTGGAGCAAGACAGGATAGAGGGGGCTCAAGAGATTCTATTGACATCCATGGCCACTGCTTCAGTCTCAGAGGCCTGTCTATGGGCAGGAAACACAAGGTTGTGTAATCATATTCCATATCTACCAGCACATACAGGGGACAGCACTCAAGATGATGATGTGAACAGACCTACACCCTACCCTTGTCCTGAGTTTGATCTTATGTTCTATTACTAGTGTTCAACATCTTAAGAACCCAACTTAGTATAGTACCTAAAAATAGCGACTAATACATCTTGGTATCAAATGTATCATGTTGGCCTCCCATTGATACTGTCAACATATCTACATGTCTATTTTAAATGGAAGACCACAATAATCCAAAGAAAGTAAGGTGCCATTGTATTTCACAAATACGGAAAATGCATGGTAGAAGACACCCAGAAAAGAAAGCTGAGTGCAATAGAGAAAGGGAGGGTTGTAGGGGATATAGAAGTAAAAGCTCCTAAACCATGAAGCAGTTTTGAGGCTTGGCTGGTGCTTGAGCCTTGTCTGAAAGTCAAGTTTTAAGGAATTCCAAAACAAGCAGAATGGTTTGAGTGTCTTCCCCAACATAGTGCCATGAGACTGACTCAGGAGTAGACATGAGAGCTTGAAAATGTCTCTAGATTCATGCATCAGCATCAGTTAAACATGGGTATAGAGGAGAAAAATGTCTCAAGTTTCTGGCTATACAGTTGGTTATTATAGTGATGGTCACAGATCAAGTCAAGGAAGGAAGACCTGATGCAGATGATGAGGCAAATGACATGGTATCTGAGCTCTTGTGAGCAGATGGATTTCCAGGAGTGTTGAACAAGTGGGAGTCACAACCAGGAAAGAACCCCAGGTTCTAGCTTCTATTCAATGTCTCTCCATAGAACTTCCTTTTCCTTGAAATCAAAAGTTCATTTATCCTGAAATGAGAGAACTTATTAATAATACATGTACATGAAGAGTATGGTATATGGATAGTCTCAAAAGACACCTCAAGGTTCTGTATGAAAGACACATCTACCCTGATTCAGTTTGAGTGGTCCTTTATCTGTACTGCCAATGCCACTGTTCAGTCCAGCACGCAATGACACTAACAGGGCAGAAGCCATTTCCTGAAAAATTGTGGATGAACTTGAAAACAACAAAGATGAATAAAAACAGAAGCTCTTTCCCATTCTGTGATTTAAAATACAAGAGACAGGCTGAACACAGGTCTCAGTACACATGCTGAAGTGTTGAGAACATTATGTATTTGCTTCTGCCCCTTTTATTATGGTTGCTATTGTCTACTTTGAATCCATATATATTCTCTTGGTATTTTAAATGTTTTTCTTGTGAGGTTAGATTGACTTTAAGGTTGAATTAGTTTATATGTGTGAGATCTTGTTTCATTCTGATCTTTCTAATTTTAAGTCCATTCTTGATTGTTATAATTTAAAAGCAGGTTTTTATGATGTTAACATATTATCCAGGAATACCTGTTGCTGTAGATTGCATCTGGAGTGGCCTTTCAAAGCCCATATACTGATGGCCCATGGTACCGTACACTATTAGGAGATCTCAAAGCTTTATTTGGTATGGTTTAGTGGGAGGAAGTTAGGCTACCGGGGATGTATCTTTAAAGAGAAATTCTGTCAGGGAATGAGATGAGGAATAAGGTAGAATGGGGGTAGAAGAGATGGCAATAAGGATGGGGATGGGAAGAGTATGAAGATAAGGATATGGGAAGATACCCATATTTCGTTTTTCAATGTAGATGAAAATGAATGAGGGACCTTCCAAAAGTAGCCCAACTCACTTCAAAGCTGGAGCATCAGCATCCTATTATGTTCCAGATTGCATTCAAACTTCTTTCTATTGGGAGGAAGGGAAAGAGGCAGAGCAATTGAGTACATGAGGTAGGGAGAGGGGAGGAAGCTCCTTCCTCCCCAAGGGCTGGGCTGTTGGTGGGAAAGGTGCATTTCCTCCTGATCAGGAAGTGAGATCACTGACTGTAAGACCTGGGCACATCCCTCTTCAGAGTTACTGTAAAGCTTTCTGGACAGTAGCTCTGGTAAGCCAAACCACAGGAATGGGGATGTGTTGGGAAATAGCAAGATGAAACATATTCCTTCTCATCCTTTCACAATATAATTACCATTACAAACTTTCTAGAAAAGGGATCAGAGATAGCCACATGATCCTCAGAATGAACAAGCACTCAGCAGTGCAGATCCAGTGCCTGCTCCGTCTTATATTACACTTGCACTCTTTTGAGCATCCCTAGGTGATTGACTCGTGCCTCCTTCTGAGGAGCCCAGATTCTTTTTTAATTATTGCCCACAGGGTTGCTCTAATGTGCTTCTCCCTGCCTCCCCACCAGCTGCACTCGAATGAAGCTGACCTACACTTGGTGAATTATTGATAAGCAGTGGACGAAGTGAAATTGGGAGACTATGGCCTAGGTTAAATAGAAAACACTTTCCCTGTTTATCTAGCTTTTCAATAAAGTGCTGGTATGAAGCTTTGAAATGTGGGTTGTTGGTATAGCATTGTGAAGCTGGTCTCCACTCTGTAACTTATGTACCATTACATGGGCCATTACTCAGTTGTTTCATGCTGGTGTAAATTTTAGGTGCTTCTTTTCTATA
The DNA here is from genome assembly GCF_903995425.1 of Onychomys torridus. NCBI lineage: Eukaryota > Metazoa > Chordata > Mammalia > Rodentia > Cricetidae > Onychomys > Onychomys torridus. Next base: position 53,670,143 of record NC_050463.1, on the reverse strand, counting down.
TTTTTCTAATGCATCTCAGCTGAAACTAAATTGCAATTATTTTTAGAAGAAAATGTGCCCTCATGGGGATAAAATTTGTATGTGAATGTTTGAATTGATGTGATTGTGTGTAATTTTGGATTGTTATACTGATCTCTTATTTAACCAGACTTTAGCACAGCATTCTTACATGTCACCTGTATACTAACACCCATAGGTAGATGACTTTTGTCCTCAAGTTTTCCAGTCTGCTTTTGTGTCTAGTTCTATGGGTTACAAACAAAATGTTTTTTTCCTCTGTTGAAGTTAAAGGAAAGATACCAGCCCACTTTACACAAAGATACCAGCCCACTATCTTACTGTGGAGGGGCTGAGCAAGCAGTAAAGATCTACATAGCTCACACACAGATGAGGTTTCCAGGTCCTGCTATTGCCTCTGCTGTGGTTGTCTCAGTTTGAGATGAGATGGTAAAAAACATCATTTAGGATTCTTCCTTGATTAATTCCAATGGGAATTTTTATCAGATGTATCATTTTTGTACACCTTAAATTATAGTCTCAAAATGACTTGGGCCCCTGGACTATCCAGCAATTAGTCTGCCATTCACTAGTTTTCTCACCTGTCATTTGGCAGCAGTCTAGGGGAAGGAGGACAAGGCCACTGATGGCTGATGATTTGGATGACTGTATTATAGAGTTCACAAGGACCTCACTAGTGCCTGGATCCATTTGTCTTTCTCATCCACTGTTCACTCATGTCTTAGTAGTTCTTAGCATGTATTTAGCAAACAGTAAATATTTGATCAATTGATGAATATGAAAGGGCAAAGGTGTACATAATCAGCTTCAGATTTAATAACAGCCTTCAGGGCTGGGGATGGGGGGAATGGCACTTATTCCAGTGAACAAGGCATCAGCTGAACCAAATGGGCTAGTTGCCAGGTCATTTCAAGACTACTTACTGTGTCTATACATTTTGTGAAGAAACAAAGAAACCTTAAGACTCCTTTCTGTCCCTAAAAAAATCCATAAGAAGACCACAGGCAAGTGCTAGCAGGCTTTGGCTCCTGTGGTTGTAGTTCTACCTATATACTGTTGTATGTAGGTCTGTTTCCCAAGCCCAGGTTCCAGGCAATGATCCCTTCAAGCTAGAAGCCAGTTATAGGGCATTCCTGGCTAAAAGGAACACCTCTTTTAGAAATTTATTAAAATTTTTAAAATTTCTCAATAGTATTGGAAATTCAAAATACAGTTTTATACTTTGTCATGGCAGTCATGAATTGAATCTATCTTCATAAGGAATGATAAGATCTGAGAGTAACATATTGATAAAAATCACAGACTATTATTACCTTGAGTCCTTTATGGCTCAAAAAGTATTTATACTATTTTTCCCACCACTTACATGCATTTAATTATAATTACACTGTATTTTCCCTAATTTCAATTGCATTATATTTTACCAAAGCACTCAGTTCATCTGGTTCCAGAGGGAGATGAAAGATTGTAAAACTCATATGTCCATGCATCTGTCTTCTACCATGGCTAACATGGCTCTCCTTCTACATGGAAATAACAAAGAACTATGTAAAGACCAGTGTGTATATAGGATAATGGGGGTGAGGTGATACAGAAGTCAGGTTCTGCATTCAAGCCCAGAGGAATGACCCCATAGGGGCAGGATAGGCCTTCTATGTACGCTGGTCAAAGTTTGCCCTCCTAAAATTCAAGCTCATGAATATTATCATTAAAAATGGTTCACTCCTGGAAAAAACAGAAGCTGTGGGCATGGGAACTTGAGGGGGGTTCGGGAGAGTACTGAAAGAGATGAGTGGAAAGGGGTGCTTTTTGGAGTCAGGTAAAAGCTTCCACAAATCTACAAGGACGATCCCAGCTAAGACACCCAGCAACATAGCTTGAACTGGCCATCTTCTGTGATCAGATTGGTGACTACCCCAATTGTCATCAGAGAGCCTTCATCCATTAACTGATGGAAAGAGATACAGGGACCCACAGCCAAACATCAGGCTAAGCACAGGGAATCCTGCTGAAGTGAGGGAGGAAGAATTGTAGGAGTCAGAGGGGCCAAGGGCATGTCATGAAAACCCACAGAAGCATCTAACCTGGCTCATAGGAACTCAGAGTCTGAACCAACAGCCAGGGAGCCTGCACGGGTCTGATATAAGCCCTCTATATGTATGAGGCAGATGTGTAGCTTGCTCTATTTGTGGGACTTCTAACAACAGGAGCAGGGGCTGTCCCTAATATTTTGGCTAGCTCTTGGGAACCTATTCCTCATACTGGATTGTCTTGCCCGGCCAAAATATAAGGGGAGGTGCTTAGTCTTACTGAAACTTGATATGCCATGCTTTGCTGATACCCATGGGAGGCTTGTCCCTTTCTGAAGAGAAACAGAGGAGGAGTAGATTAAGGAGGCATGAAGGGGAGAAGGGGGAAGGGAATGGGAGGAGAGGAGGGAGGTGAAACTGTGGATAGGATTTAAAACAAACAAACAAACAAATAATAGTGGTTCAAATCACAGCATCTGTGTTTGTTTGCACAAGACCACACAAGATCAAATAATTCAACATTCTTGCATGGAGTGGGAAGAAGTTCATGAGACTTCACCCCTAATTGAGGAGCAATGGACCGTTGATGACTTATGGGAGGTGGGGTGGAATGGGGAGAATTTCAGCTTTCTTAAAGAATATGGCTCCTGGTAGGTCAACCACACTCCAGTGGAGGGCTCTACAACCAGAAATATATTGACAGCATAAAGTTGATTCAATGGATTATCAAATAATTTAAAAAAGCATCATAAAGTGGTTCAAAGAGGACACTTGCTCTTGAGGTCTTGTATAAACACATTTAAGATCCTGGAGAAGATAGTTAAATGTTTTGTTCAAAGAACAGTTTCCTTGGGAGGAGGGCATGACAGGCACAGAAGGTTCTAACACCATTCTTTCCATTTAGGGTTCTAAGATAATACTTGAACATTCCTGCATCCACACTCCTGCTGCCATCTTCAGCTGACAAAAGAAACCAGCCACAAGTCTCTGTCACAGGAAAGATCAAGGAAAAGGCCAAAGGAGATCATCTAACAGAATCCAGAGTCCTTTGTAGCTGGAGTTAGAGGCAGTTGTGAGCCACCTGATAAAGGTACTAGTAACTGAACATGGATTCTCTACAAAAGCAGTGTGTACCTTTAACTGCTGATCTGTCCCTCCAGTCTCACCATATTTTTGGATACAAGTTCTCTAATCAAACCTGGGAGGTCACTGATTGGACTGAATTGGCTCACAAATTCCAGGGACCTTCTTGTCTCTGCTCACTCAGCACTTGGATTACATCAAACTGAAGTCTTCCTATTTGTGTGGCATTTTACCCACTGAATCATCTCCCTAGCATCTGGAAAGATTTTCTATCAAGCTACAGAATGAAGTAAAGTCTAATGTATATTATGTATTCAAATGTACTCATTGTGAACTAAAGCCAGGTGGAGAGTGTGATGGAATTATCAATTTACAACAGCAAGTGGGTGCAATAAATTAAATATGATTATGCCTAGGAATATTATTAAAATGTTTCAGATCTACATTAAAAGTTTAGACTTCAAGCATCACGTGCATTTTACTCTACTCCACCTTTCTTTCCATCTTCTCTGAATTTTCTCTAGATCCTCTTATTTATTTATCTATTTTTTTTAGTTCACAATATTCTTTCACTACACTGAATTTGATTTTTTATATCAGGCAGTTATGTCAAGGCCTTTGTGATTTTTTTCACCTTTCTAGGTTTATGTGAAGGGTTTCAGGAAGTCTGTGCTTTCCTTGGGTCTTGGAGGGAGGCATTTTTTTCCTGGTGACTTTTCTAGTTAAAATTTTCTGCTCTGTTTGCCCTGTGTGTCCTTCATTGTATGTTCTAAAGTTCTTGTGGTCAGGTCTTCTTTTTTGGATGCTTATTTATGCAAGTGCCCTAAGCCTGGGTTTAATTCCAGCTTCTTGAGCAAGGATTTATATTTGGGCTGTAAATCAAGTTCAAGCCTACTCAGACAACCACTCCTTTGAGCCTTTGTGTCAGTGTGATCAGGGTCTGTGTGCCAGAGAATGCTGATCTCAGGCTGGAAATCTGCAAGGAAATTATTTATCACTCTTCAAAGTCTCTAGATTGAAGAAACAGTTTTACTCACAGTGTTTTGAAAGCATAGATCTCATTTCTTGCTAACCCTTAAGTAAAAGAAAGGTGTTGTCCTCTGGGTCCACCTTTGTTAGACTGGGTATGAGAAGGTCCAAAGATTACTTCTGGAACTCACAGTTCCAGGACTGGAAACCAAATGCCATCTCTCTACTAAGCTTTCCTATTTTAAATTACTTTTTGTCTTTGTGGTGTTGATAACTTTTCTTTTAATTAATGGATATGTTTAAAGATTCTCTTAGTTGTGTGTCTGGCCTGTCATTGTTTGCAGTTGAAGATTTCCAGGCTGCCAGACCTACAGACTGCTGACAGCCAAAACCATGTGTGTATTTTAATTCTTTGGTCTGCTGCTTCAGTCTTCAATAGAATATATTTCTCTCCACAATAACATGCTCAGTGTAGTTGCCTACATGACGTCAGGTATATTCAGTTGCCTGAACAATTCTGGAGAATGCTTTAGAATGGGAGGGCTGAGAGGACCCCAAGGGAGAGTGTGAGAAGACCCAGGAGAAAGAAGAAATAGGTGGCCAATTTGTAGATCTTGAGGGTCTGTCTGGAGAGGACTGGTGTAAACTGGGTTGAAAGCCTTGGGGAGCTAAAACTCAAAAGGGGCAAGTCACAGGAAAAGGTGCATAGACTGACTTGGAGAAAAAAAAATTCCTGACTTAAGCCTTTGGGAACTGACTCATGAGTTAAGGGCGGCCATTAGTCTTTTTTATATCATACCAAAGTTTGTGATTTACTAACATTAGTTCCTTGGATATCAGCGAGTGCCAGACTGAGGAAAATCTATCATTTGTTAGAGCTTACCTGGCATGGAAACTGAGAGTGGTTTGCCTGTCACACACAAATTGTGTGAGGTTAATAATGCTGCATTTCCTGCTGTCATCATCCATCCGCCTTTCCCCAGTATGGAATCCACCCTACCTCCCCACTGGGCCTCCCCACCAATGCAGAACACACCTTCCTCAGCTGTCTTCAAGCTTACCACAAGTTTGACAAATTCTCTCTCTCTCTCTCTCTCTCTCTCTCTCTCTCTCTCTCTGTGTGTGTGTGTGTGTGTGTGTGTGTGTGTGTGTGTGTGTGTGTTCTGGAAGAAAACTCAGAATTTGTGTGATTTTCAAAATGTACATACAAACAGGAATTCAGGAATTTTAAGTATCTAGTGACTCCAGGTATCCAAGAGCTGTCTAGATGTGCACAGCCCCCATGATGCCTGGTCTCCAGTTCCCAAAGTCTTTGTCAGATGGAGGTCTGAGTTTTAACAAGGCCCAGAGACTGAAGATGGTGGCCATGGACAGTGAGTGAATGGTTTGCCACTCTAGGGCTCATTGACTGAGTACTTTTACTTAAACTGATAATATTTCTGTGATATGCTGACTTAGATTCATTCCTTCCTGTGTTTTCCCAGGAATATTACAGCCACTTCATAGTTTCATTTTAGTGTTTTGATTAGCCTTCATATTAATTTAAATAGTGATTGGACACGTTACAGACTGACCAGTAGTGTGTAAGGGCTCCTTTCCTACCACATCCTAAGCAACATTTGGTTTTGTTGTTGCTACTGTGTGTGTGTGTGTGTGTGTGTGTGTGTGTGTGTGTGTGTGTTTGTGTCGTGCACACATGTAAGTCACAGGAATTGTCACAGGATAGCTTTCAGGAATTAGTCCTCTCTTTCTACCTTGTTGAGATAAGGTCTCTTCTTGTTTCTGTCACTGTGAAGAGTACTCCAGGATTGATGGCTCCAAGCTTTCAGATGATTCTCTTATTTCCGAGAGAGAGAGAGAGAGAGAGAGAGAGAGAGAGAGAGAGAGAGAGAGAGAGAGTTCCTTTAGCTCACATCTCACATTGGCCTTGAACTCATTTCGATATCAAGGTTAGCCTTAAAATTCAGATTTTGCGAACTACTCCATGAGTGCTGGCATTACATCCAGCCTCAGTGTAATTTTGATTTGTGTAATTTGATATTGGTGGCTAAAAATGTTGAACATCAATTAATATGTGCTAATTTTAAAATTTAGCTGTTGAAGCTGCATCTCTGAAAAAAGATGTTACAGTTGAGACGGCTTCTGTTTTTTGTTTGTGTGTTTGAGTGTGCAAGTGTTCACACATTCCTTATACATTTTGTGCCCACTGGGTTCCTCCTCTCAGCTCCTGATGACATGATGCCATTCTCTCTGAACCTCCCAGAATATGTGTCGAGCATCCCCATGCACAAAACTCACCTATATGAGTTAGAATCCTCAGTCTGGTTCAGCCTCTTAGTAACGGACAGCTGTCAGAACAGAGACTAACTTGGCTGAGTGTCAATACCTGTGTCAAGTGAGATAAAGACCCTGACTATCCTGGTTTAGATCATAATGATCCAATGTTTTAGTTTTGTTATTTTATAAATGAATATGACAACAATTCTAGCTCTTATTTATTTAGTTGCAATTTATTGAAGTATTCTTAAAAGACCTACTTAAGAAGAAATCTTAAGTAGCAGCGGCACAAGGTCCTGTATGCAGGTGTTCCCCGTGGCGCAGTGTCTTGGAGCAGCGGCTGCTCTCCCTACAGCATTAGGAAGAGTCCTGTGCGAGTCCAGTGCGAGTTCGTCCGTGGAGGTCTTTCTCATCTTGCTGGGCTGCGGGAAATCGGGCTGAAGCAACTGAGTCCGCAATGGAGAAAACTTCAGAAACTGTTCCTTTGGAGAGGAAAAAGAGAGAAAAGGAACAGTTCCGTAAACTCTTTATTGGTGGCTTAAGCTTTGAAACCACAGAGGAAAGTTTGAGAAACTACTACGAGCAATGGGGAAAGCTCACAGACTGTGTGGTTATGAGAGAACCTGCAAGCAAGAGATCAAGAGGATTTGGTTTTGTAACTTTCTCCTCCATGGCCGAGGTTGATGCTGCCATGGCTGAAAGGCCTCAATTGATGGCAGGGTAGTTGAGCCAAAACGTGCTGTAGCAAGAGAGGAGTCTGGAAAGCCAGATGTCCATGTGACTGTGAAGAAGCCGTTCATTGGTGGAATTAAAGAAGATACTGAGGAACACCACCTTAGAGATTATTTTGAAGAATATGGAAAAATTGACACTATTGAAATAATTACTGATAGGCAATCTGGGAAGAAAAGAGGCTTTGGCTTTGCTGCTTTTGATGACCATGAACCTGTGAATAAAATTGTATTGCAAAAATATCACACCATCAATGGTCACAATGCAGAAGTTAGAAAGGCATTGTCTAGATAAGAAATGCAGGAAGTCCAAAGTTCAAGGAGGGGAAGAGGAGGAAACTTTGGTTTTGGGGATTCTCATGGTGGTGGACCAGGACCAGGAAGCAACTTTAGGGGGAGGATCTGATGGTTATGGAAGTGGACATGGCTTTGGGGATGGCTATAATGGTATGGAGGAGGATCTGGAGGTGGCAATTTTGGAGGTAGCCCTGGTTATGGAGGAGGAAGAGAAGGATATGGTGGTGGAGGACCTGGATATGGCAAGCAGGGTGAGGGCTACAGAGGTAGTTATAACAACTATGGAGGAGGAAATTATGGAAGTGGAAATTACAATGATTTTGGAAATTATAACCAGCAACCTTCTAACTATGGCCCAATGAAGAGTGGAAACTTTGGTGTTGGCAGGAACATGGGAGGACCATGTGGTGGGGGAAACTGTGGTCCTGGAGGAAGTGGAGGAAGTGGGGCTATGGTGGGAGGAGCCGATACTGAGCTGCTTCCTACTTACCGTGGGCTTCACTGTATAAACAGGAGAGGATGAGAACCCAGAGGTAACAGAACAGCTTCAGGTTATCAAAATAACAATGTTAAAGAAACTCCTATCTCGGTCATGCATAAATATGCAGTCATATGGCAGAAAACACCAGAGCAGATGCAGAGAGCCATTTTGTGAATGGATTGGATTATTTAATAACATTACTGTGTAGGAAGGATTGTAAAAAAATGCCTTTGAGACAGTTTCTTAGCTTTTTAATTGTTGTTTTTTTCTAGTGGTCTTTGTAAGAGTGTAGAAGCATTCCTTCTTTGATAATGTTAAATTTATAAGTTTCAGATGACATGTGAAACCTTTTTTAAGATTTTTCTCAAAAAATTTGAAAAGCTATTAGCCAGGATCATGGTGTAATAAGACATAACGTTTTTCCTTTAAAAATTTAAGTGCTCACATAGAGTTAAGAAGCTGTTGTACATTTATGATTTAATAAAATAATTCTAAAGGAGAAAAGGAAGAAATCTTAACTGTGTTTAATAATTAACAAGTGCAGGGCAGTGGTGGCCCATGCCTTTAATCCCAGCACTTGGGAGGCAGAACCAGGTGAATCTCTGTGAGTTCGAGGCCAGCCTGGTCTACAAAGCGAGATCCAGGACAGGCACCAAAACACCAGAGAAATCCTGTCTCGAAAAAAACAGAAAAACAGACAAACAAAAAATTAACAAGTACTTACCTATGGCTATGAACTCATATCTTTACACACTGTGAGTTATTAAGCTATTTGGACAGAATGCCAAATCAATTGTATCAATGTACAGACTTCTTGGTATTCATTTTTATGTCATTATTTATTGAACGTCCTTCTTGTCCTAGTAGGAGTCCTAATACCCATAGCTTTTACTTTGGGAAGAAGGAAGTTTCAATTCCATTTGTGGCATTTCCTGGCACAGGCCACCATCCTGGCAAGTTCTCCCAGCTCCCGTGAGAACAATCCTTTAGGGACAGGTGGAGATTGGCAGTCACTGTTGTCTTTCTAATGACTTCGGAAGTTTTCTTTAATGTTCAGTGCAATGTGCACTTGTTTTCTATTTAGTTGTATAGGAAAAAAAGAAGCTTGTTTCCAATGTCATATGAATGAATTTTTGAAAACTCACTCAGGCCCAGGAGTGTCTCCAAAATATGTCACAGCCTCTGCCAGAGCCTTCAAGACAGCAATGAAGTCACCAGTTTATGTCCTCAGAGAGAGGGTAACATCGGTTTGTTTATAAACGACCCACTTAAACTGGGAAAGCTGTGTAGAGTTATTTCCTCATGCAAATTACATGGAGTTCCAGCTGCACAGCTGTTCTGTGATGAGAGACTGGGGACTCTGGTCCTGTTGGAATGTCTCCAGGTGCCCAATTGTCTTGCTGTTCAACATCAGATCCCCCCTGCAAGCTCCAGGAACCAACCTTTGTGGAAATTAAGACAGGTATGAAGCAAATTATATACTAACTTTTACTTATCCACTATTCATTGACTAACCAGATAAATGATCATTACTCAAAGATAGGTGAAATGGGTGCATTATAAAACTCACTGCCAAGTCCAAGCATAGACACCACTGTCTTCTATAATAGAACACCAAAATCATAAAGCACTGAGTGATTTGATGTCATGCAAAATGGAGACTCCTGAAACCAGGGCTGACTCCTGGTCTTAACCTTAAATAGCCACTTGACTTCTGTTGGACACATTTTGCTAGAAAATATTTAAGTTTGGCTGCTAGTCATCTCCAAGTACTAGTTAGTATTAATCTCTTTGATTAAAATTAAACTGAGCCAAGAGCCAATGATCAGTTGAATTTTTCCAATTTAGAAGATTAGGTTTTCATGACATCTTGAATCTGCCAGTGCTGGTTGATTTCTCTGAGGTCATACACGCATTTTCCAGAGGCATGTACCATGGCATGTCTTTAGACAGGTATGAATGATGATGTACAAGTGGGTGGTTCCAAGTTTTCCTTAACATAACTGAATTATGCTGCAGCCTCAACTATCTGCACACTCCCTCATCTCTCTGAATCCATCTAGTATTTTACCAGAATGAAGTCACAAGGCCAGGAAGTCAGATACTCTGGTGTGAGTCCCCACTACTTCAAGGAACTCATGGTGATCAACTCACATAGGCTGTGGTTCTGTAACAGAAAAGCTGTTACAGTTGGCATTTAGCCAACTTGAATTTACATGAAATAAAGAAATAGACACTTGTATTATACATAGTGAAAATTAGAAAATTGAAAATAAAGGCTGTTATATGAAAAGTCATTGGTTTTATATTTCTATAAGGTTTATTTTTAAATGAACTACTCACCAGGTGCACACATTCATATCTGCTCCTTATAGGCTTTCTCTGTACACAACTCCATCCCAAGATGTGAGAAATAACCAGATAAATCTGAACTCTGAGTTTATCAAAGCCATTGCCCTAACCACTGTTAAACTAAGGATATGAGGATACCTGTAGTCCAGTCTTGGCTTAATCAACAGTGATGACTTCACCCCTCACTAGTCCAACAGAGGGTAATGGTCAGGCTTCAGTGGTGTCACAAAGTCTAGTTCAGTGATGGAAAACTGAGCACACTGTGTGAATCAGTAGTTGGCTTCCAAACTGACTCTGCTCAGGCACAGCATGAAGACTTCATCTTCACAATTCACATCTGTTGAGGGGGACCTTGCTGGCCTCTAGGACTTCATTCAACTCTTGCACTACAGATTATAGTCATGGCTATTCTCTTAAGATGGACTTCTGTGATTTCAGGTGGCTTTGGACTTCATTGTTTATGGCTATTCAATTCATTGAACCATTATGTCACAATCAATCCATCTCTTTTCCTAGTAATGAGATTTGTTTTTTCAGTTAATCTCATTATAACTCAAGCCATAAACAAAACTCATACTCCAAACAAATCCTCATCTTTTAAGATTAAATTTTTTTTTAACATTGACTGATTATGTAGTACCTCTGGTCTACTAAACTCTTTCCCACAGCATGTATCTCTCATAAATCCCTTTACAAATGACCTCATGTTGTTCATTTACCAGCAGTCCCATTAGTATATATAGATTGGCAATGCTTAACCATGTAGTCTGGTATGGTCGAGTTTGCTCTTTCTTTCCTGGATTTCCAATGAGACACACAGCCACATCCTTGTTTTCCTCCATGAGTTATGCCATGTCCCATTCATTCTCTACCTGAAAACAGCTTCTGTTTCTACTATATGGCAATGGCTGCCTAGACGCTACCATCTGACAAGATCAGAGATTACTTGGCCTGAGCTGGGATTAGCAGGGTGCCTTAAGGCTCCCTGCACTGACCTCTGAGGAGTAAATACTGGATATGTCCCTTTGCCCACCTGGTGATGACTATGGGGGAATTCTTCCATGGTCAGTGGTAATAATGTATGAATGAAGACCTGGGCTTCCCATAACATGTTTAAATGTTTAAAGATAAAGTATCTTTGTGTAAACAATTGATTCCTGATACTTACATTTATGTCTGTCTTGACAGAGTACTCTTCTGTGCCACAGAATTCATTTCTTTTATTTAGTTTAATAATGCCCAGAGTAGACGTTACCTAGAGGCGAAGTTCATGTCCATAGGTTAATGCTGTGATGGATAATCTATAGGAATGCACACCAGTTCCTTTAGAGCTTGATGGAGCTGCAGGAAGTCACACACAGCCATATATCACAAAAACTATTTAGACAGACCTCACATGTGCTATTCCCTTCCCTAGTACACTATCACATTCTAGAGAAAGGTCTGATCCAGCCTATATGTATGACTCACAAAGGCAGACACCATTATAGAGGGCAAACTAGGTGAACTGAGTTCAGAAGTTCATATTGAAGCCAGCAATTAAAATTCCTGTGTGTGAGGCTAGAGGTCACAGTCCCACACCTGAGATTCTCTAGGAGCTGACATCATGGATACCAATGGACATACTCTGTTCTGGGGCTTCCTATCAGATCTGGGAACAAGCAGAAAAGGTGACACAAGTTGAGGTAAGATAGGATATAAAGAGAAGAAAGGGTTAAGGAGACAAGGGACAGTCTAGATGGGCAGTGACAGCAAGAAATAGAAGAGAAAGGAGGATAACAGGTTTGGCAGAGTCCTCCCAGATTTGCAAGGTGTGTGACCAGAGAATGGAGGACAAGCACCTCAAAGTATGCAAGAAGAATTGAGGGGGCAGAAGCATGTTCTCTTCTGAAGATTGTCTAAGGGAAGAACATCATAGTGTTTGTGTATGAATTACACATGTCCCACCAGAGCAGGGTGCACGTCCCTTCTACTATGACATTGTCAGAAGGGAAAGGGGATGGAAATGAGCAGGAGAGTGGCTCGTGTTCTCTCTCACCCTTGGGCTTCTCTACACCCTTTATATGTGAGTGTCACAAAGGTCTGTGCTTATAGACATTCCTCAAGTAGCAGAGACCACTTTTGGAAACTTTTTACAGGCAGGTGAAAGAGTGAGAGTGGGATGTTGAAGAGGTATGGTTTGGGAGGGGTCGTGGCTGCAGGATACTAGATGCTTCCATGCTGCCCAAAGCACTCCTGTCACAGAGATCCACCAACAATTCTTATTACAGGACATTTACCAATATCTGTAATTTCAGTGGCTGTCTCAGTTACTGAACATTGTGAATTGCAGCTTACAGTAGATTGGGCTAAAGTTTCTTAATACATTGGCTTGGAAATACACAGTAATAGGTATTTTTAAAAACTGACAAAATTCTTCCTCTAATGCCAGGAATGACTGAGAATTTTCAGGAAGAAAAACAGGAATATTTCCTTGTGTAAATAATAGATAAAGAATGAAAAAGAATAAATGAACATAATCCAGCAGCCATGCCCTCAGGGGCAATAAAACTTGAAACGCTCAATCTCTGTAGCAAGATCCATTAGGCAGGAAGCTGGTGAGCCAGACACTCCAGCCCAGCTCTGCGGGGGAGGGGATTGGGGTTTGATGCCACAGATAAGAAACTACAGAAGGAAAGAGCTTTGGGGCTCATCATTCTCATTACATTGTAACAAGCAGCATTGTCTTGGATGTGTTCCCTCACTCTGGGAGACATAGGGCAGCAGCATGTGTGTGGTCACCACCCAAGTCAGTAGAGTGAAGTCATGGTGTGGCTACCCTGTTATTTTGGATATCTCCAGTAGAAAGGCTTTCCTTGGGATTCCTAGAACCTACAGCTTTTGGTCTTAATTCATAGATAGCTATTTTATGCAAAGGTAACTACCTTATCAAAAAATATGTTAGGGATTTTATTTATTTATTTACTTATGTACTTATTTATTATTTATTTATTTATATATTTATTTATTTTTGGTTTTTTGAGACAGGGTTTCTCTGTGTAGCTTTGCGCCTTTCATGGAACTCACTCTGTAGCCCAGGCTGGCCTCAAACTCACAGAGATCTGGGATTAAAGGTGTGCACCACTACCACCTGGCTGGGATTTGGCTCTATTTGCACCTTGAGCAGGTTCAATACATTCAATATGCCGTCTTTTGAATGGAAGAAGCTGATCATAAGACTCTTATTTTTTTTCCTATAAGGTAGCCCACAGTTGAGGTCCATGAGTTCAGGAGGGGCATGTAAGACACTATGTTGTGCTGCACCAGCCTCTGCAGGGTCTTATCAACAGACTTGTTGTTGGGCTCACTCAGTGAAGGAAGTGAACCAACTACAGAAGACATGACCATCACGTGTTCTGCTTTATCTGACTGACTGGTCATGTGCCCAGTTCATAATGATGTTTACAAATATTTTCTCCACTTTCTAAGATGCTGCATATGGATGAAGCTTGACCTCTTTCATCTGCATCCAGTTTGTAAACTAATATTTGTCCCTTCATTTGACACTGCTGTGAGCAGCAGCGGGATGGATCTGATTGGCCTATTTTTACCCATGTGATTTCCTTCAAAAATGTCCTTATTAGGACACACACAGAGAACTATAGCACACATCCTCTGTACAACAGTGAAGGTGCTGAAATAACTTCTTAGCATCTTCGGAATGGCAATATTATCTGGGTGTGCCTGTGCTTCAGACACTCTCAGGACCCCAATCATGAGCCAATAAGGCTTATTTCTGTTGAACACAGTGGCCATCTTAAGAAAAATAAGTGCCTCATATATATTCAAGAAGATTGGAATGTTAGGTTAGTATAATTCTTTTTCCATAAAATGTATGACTACTTTACAGAAAGTTTGTGCAACTTTACAACTTGACTGAATACACACATTGATCCTCTTTCTCCTTTTGGACCCAAACAGATGTCAAAAAACAATTACAGCAAGATAAATTCCAGGATAGTTCTGAAAGGCATGAACTCTAAAAGGTACTATCAGCATGCTACAAAATCAAGATAGTCTCCCAACTGAGGCAAAGATGGGTAACTTATTTTTTTAAGCCAAACTTGCAATTTCTTTATTTAGGATGGGAGGGAGGGAGAACTGTGGTTGGTATGTAAAATAAAAAAAAAAAAAAATTATATATGGGTAACTTTGAAGAGGTGGTTCTGAGACAGGGCTGGAGGGCAGTGAGGGAGAAAACAGGAGGAATAAAGGAAGAGAGAAAAAAATCATTATTCCTGCACTCAGCTAAGACATTCAGACTGGAGTAGCTAGCCAGGCTCTCTCCTCAATAAACTCTTGAGAAAGTGTTCTGACATTTTTCAACAGGCCAGAGTAGAATGTGTGAATGTCAAGGCTGGTATCAAGAAGACAGGAATTCCTTGTACCAAAACATCTAGCTGTGGGATCACCAACCCCACAATCACAATGTTGAGCTCTGGTGCTCAAAATGAGCTGCCAAAATGCACTCAATAGAGAGCTGAAAACTCAAAATGGATATTTGAGAAACATTAATATAGAAAGAGGTGCATAGGACTCCCATTTTCTCTATGAAAGAGCTGTCTTCTTCTTGGGTCCTCTTGTTTACAATATCTGGCACTCGATATCACAAATACCACAGGAAATCTCTCAAAGCCAAGGAAGAGGACAGGTAGTCTATGTGTTTGGACCCTAAGGAACAACCCACCTTGTTCTCAGCCTTTCCAGCACAGATGTATTGGTGGTCCCTTGTAGCTCCTGATTTTTCAGCTCTTGATCTTCCTTGGTCCCATAGCTCTCCACAATCCAGTGCCATGCATCTCTTTGTTTCCAACCTCCAATGAGTCATGAATAAACTTCCAGGCTAGCCGAAAGCAGAATTCCAGGGAGCTGTCCCCTTGGATTGGGCCAGATAAACCAATCATAGAAAATAAAGAGCAGTATTTGTTCTTCTCTAGAAGAATGAACAGATACCCTCTCCACACATGTTTTTACCCAAGGGAAGATGAAGCTGTTTTCTCTTTCCAACAACCATCATCACTTCTTGGAGATGTAGCTAGGGCCTGAGAGGGCCTCACACTCCATCACTACTGGACAGTTGCAGGAGACTCTAATGCTGGGCTGCTGGGATACAGGGCCTAGTTCTCCATCTCCTTTTTAGAAGAAAGTGGTGACCTGATTCTGCCAGTAGTTCAGGGGCTCTTCCATATCTAATAATTCCTGTCTCTTGAGTAACTCATCTACCATCACAGTAGAAATCAAGTCCAGAGCTGAGTCACCTATCTCCACTGGCTGTGGCCTCAGTGGGGCCTAAGCAGGTCATTTGAGGTGGCACTGCCTAGTGTCCTACTATCTCCTTCTTATCTGATAGTAACAATACACCCAACAGTATCCTAGGACCTCATTCTTATGGAAAGGCAATAGATAGCAAAATAATTGCATATTTGTTCTAGGCTTCTGTGGGAAGTCAACCATAAACATCTATTCAGGCTTCTCTGTCCTTTGACAGAAGCACTGACCATTAGGAAGAAGAGACAAACAGGACTCAGATTCTCCCAGTATAGTACATGAAATTCCAGAAAATGGTAAAATTACTCACCAAGCAAAACTGCAGCAACATTTTAATATAACGAGAGATAATTTATAGATAATGATGCTGAGATGACTGAGTGCTGAATTCACATACATGGACTGTGTGTGTATTAGTTATTCTTCTGCTGGGAACCAAAGCAACTTAGAGTAGAAAGGAGTTTATTTTAGCTTATTGTTCCAAAGAAAATATACCCCATCAGGGCTTGGATGGCTTGGTGGCAGCAGGACCATGAGGCCAGGCTGGCAGACAGGAAGTGGAGAGATTACATTCCATCTGCACACAGGAAAGAAAGACAGATAGATAGATGAGATGATTGATAGATGATAGATAGGTAGTCAGATAGATGGTAAATAGATGATAGTTAGAAGATAGATAGATAGATAGATAGATAGATAGATAGATAGATAGATAGACGGACAGACAGATAGATCAGCAGATAGATAAACAGACAGACAGATATATAGGAGATGTTGGAAGAAACAGAGAATAAGGAGAAGGGGGCCTGGGTGAAATCTGGACAGAACTATCTTTGTGTGTGCCTGTATGTATGTGTGCGCACATGTGTGTATTCCTGTGTGTTTAGGTACATGTGATGCCAGAGGTTAATATTGAGTGCTTCCTCAATCTGTTTCCTCATTTTTTGAGACAGGGTCTCTTAACGAATCTGGAGCTCACTGACTTGACTGTACTAGCTAGCCATCCAGCCCCAGGGGTCATCCTGTCTCCATTTGCCCAGTGCTGGGATTATAGATGTTAATTTAACACACCCGACTTTTATATGCAGATCAAACTGAGGTCTTTATATTTGTGTAGTAAGCACTTAAATGACTGAGTCAAGAATTATCTTGAGTGAAGTAAAACTTCAAGGGTCACATATTTTGTGATTAGGTTTATACAGTTTTCTTGAAAGAAAATACTTCATATATACATATTGAGAGTATAGCATTGTGTGCTATAATGTTATGTATAATTATATTGTACATTTGTAAATTCTATGCACAGTGCTATATATAATGTGTAATGTTATATATCATATAATGCAATGTTACAGATGACCTGTATATATAATGTTACATAATGTAAAACAAAATTATACAAATGGCTTTCAGACTATTAGTTTTCAGGGAGGCATCTTTGTAGGTGGAATTATTCTTGACTCTGTCCAGTCAAGATCATTGTTATGATTTCTTACTGTAATTCACAAGGTGTTACCACAGAGAGAAACTGGGTGAGGGCCTATCAGGTCTCTATATCTAATTAACAGCATGTAAGTCTGCAATGACCTGAAATATTTCTTCATGAAAAAACAAAATGCACCAAATTAAACTAGAAAAGGAGCTTAAATCCATTTAAAAAGAGGAAATACAACAACAACAAAATGACTTGAAAACACAATTGGCAAGCCCAGAGTGATTTTTTGGTGGCTGTCACATAGGATTACAAGGTACAGAGGACTTCAGATTCATTATAGATTAGTAGGTATATGCTTTATTGTGATCAAACACAATGACAATAAAGGTATAAAATGCACAGGGAAAGTGGGATGTGTATGGGAAGTATAAGCCTAATAGTAAAAACAGGAAAATGGAAGGACAAATGGAATCACTACCAGAGAAAACTAAAAGCCAAGTTCCCCACAGGAAAGGCTGGAAACAGAGTAGTCCATAGATTCAGTGGATTGGCAGCAGGTGTGGTTGGAGAATAGCAACACCACAGTCCCCTGTGTTGGGTAGGAAAGCCTCTTTCTTGCCATAAAAGCGTAGCCACTAACTGTTCCTACCTTCTTGGGAGCCTGAAGACACGATGCATGATTTAGTTTCTAGAGATGTGCTCCTCCATCTCTAGTATGCATGAAAACCCCTGCTAAAGTGCACATTTGGATTTGAGAAGGCTGGTTTGTGGTTAGAACAACGTATTTAACAAGCTCCTGTGGGACCTGTTGCTGCTGGTTGGAAGTTCACACTTAAGTGTCAAGGTTCAGACAGTGGCTCACCTGTGGAGTACTGCACACTGCTATGGCGGAGACCCACCTGGAGAATCCACTTAATTGGCAGAGTGTGTGGTCCAGTGCTGAGACTTTAACACCCCCACCCTCCTGGTGATTTTGTTGTCTGCCAAGACAGCAGACTCTTGAAAGAGGGGCACCTTCATGGCTGAAAGTGCACATTCCCAGTGGGAATTGAGGCAACATGGACTTTTAGAGACTGAAGAGGGAAACCCCCATCCCTCTCTGAGTTGGCTACCAGGCAGGAGTTTGTGTGAGCCATTTGGGAGAAACTTAACCGCGAAAACAAACGAAACAGGAAATTTATGTTCCAGCCAGCTAGAGAAATATACTCAGGCATGCATACAAGGTGACAAGTGAAAGCCGAACATACAAGTAACTTTCTATTTGAACTGTAAAGGCTACAAAATTTCCCTGCAATACTTGGCTGAAGTCATCTTAGCAAGAACCATGCAAGGCATACAGTTATGCAAAACTATAAGCTCTGTAAACTTTAAAAATACTGAAGAACCATAGAGTAGAATAGGTTACCATTTTCAAGCTGATAATTCTTCTCAAATTAACCTACTAAATCAATGAAAATTTCAAAATTAATTCCATTAAAAATATCAAGCCTTTCATATGGTTTTTAGGGGAACTTGACAAGCTGATTTGGAAACTCATGTAAATGTGCTGAACAGTAGATAATAGCATTTCCAAGAGATGTTAAGTGTGTTCATGGTGGTTGTGTTTCTGGTGATGTCCCTGGAGACCTCCAGAACAACTCTGGAGTTGCCCTAGGTTCACTATAACAATGTTCTTACTGAGGTCCAGCACCATTCTACCTCAATCTGTTCACACATTGTTTCTTTCTCTTTTTTAATTTTTTTTCCCACACATTGTTTCTATACTTTGGAAGCTTTATAATCATCTTCCTTTATTTGTTGTGAAATGCCATAGTGAGTTTTTCTGGCCCAAGGTCTTTCTATTCTGTAGAAAATATCACCAGGACCTTGAGTCCAGAAAATTAGGGATTTTATTTTATTATTTTTTTGAAATTATTTTGTTAGTATGGGTGTTTTGCTAACACGTATGTCTATGTATCACTTGCATGTAGTGCCCTAGGAGGCCAGAAGAGGGCCTTGGGCCTTCCGGAACTAGAGTTAGAAACTGCTATGAGCTGTCAGGGCCTCTTAACGTCTAACCCATCTCTTCAGCCCTAATATATATTTTTAAGACTTTTATTTAAAATTTACCAAAGATACTACTTTTCCCTTTGTAGACTTTCTTTGCTCTTTCCTTCTGGGATTGTTATTCAAATATTGAAATTACTGAGTTTCTATTTTTCTCTTTCTTTTTTTCTCACATTTTCTACTTATCTCCTCCTGCTCCCCACCCCCTTCTTCCTGGCATACTACTTACCTTTATTTTCAAATGATTCTTGTTGATTTTTTATTTTACTTCTACTGTTAGATTTTGCTTTCAGTAGAGTTGCCAGATTTTGCAAATAAAAATACAAAACAGTTAACATTTAAATTCAGATATCTAGCAAGTAATTTTTTTTGTTTAACTCTGGCAAAATATTGCATGGGGGAAAATTATATTAAGAAATCATTTGTTGCTCAAAATTTCAAGTTTAACTGAGAATCTTACAATTGACACATTTTTTTCTAAGAGGTATTTTCACTCCCGCTGGGTTCACCCACCCTCCCAGCTCCTAGTCCACTCTCTAGAGTTGTAGGTTACTTTTCTGCTCCCCACACACAAACTCTGCATAGCTCCCCCACAGTGCTCTCTCATGGCTCTGTCACTGCTGTGCACTAATTTCTGAGCAGGAGTCCTTGGCTATGGAAGCACTTAAAGATGTCTGTATGCCTGTTCTCTACCCACCCTGTCCACCTATGTCTACCATATATAAAGCTTCCTGCATTATTTGTAACTGATTTCCCTCATTTGCATAGTATTCTGTTCAAGACTCACCATTGTTCTCTGTTTTGTATTTTACTTTGTAACACTGTGTAGAGCTTTAATGCAGTCACACTGAATTTCTTGTCGCATCCCCAATACTTCCTGAGTTTTCTTGTCCTCCACCTCTGCTCATGCTATCTCTTTCATTAAAATGATCCTCTGCTACTATTGTCTCTCCATCTGTCTGATTTTACCTCGATAAGCCCACCCCCTATTGATTTCAGAATAGCTGGATCTTTGTGGTTTTCCTTATCTCACAAATTCTCACATAGCTCTTGGTCTCCTTCTTCACATAGATCAGCTTCATGCATGGTCATCTTGGGAGGTATGCTGGCCTTGTTCTACTGGGAGCCCCCTTCTGGGCTCATAGACCATATTTGGATGACAGGGGAACAGATATCCTGGTAATGAGGGCCTCACCTGTTCCTCAACCTATTTTGTCACATCTGTGCATCCCTGTCAGTACCGGAAGGTGCTATACATACTACCATCAATCCTACCCAGATATGAACCCTACAAGCTACAATAAAGAAAAGTGTTGGCAAGACATGTTTCAATCGTAGCAGAAATGTCATAGGAATAACCAGCCATTTTCTAATTGGATTTAAAGCATACTGGAAGGCTGGAAATAGAAGCTTCTCAGATGAGTGTTGAGACACAAATAGGTCCATAGGCATAACAATAAGTCATTAGGAATCAGTGTAATACTGTGCCCATTTAGCAGCACAGTAGTAGTAGATTCTCCCCTAAGGGCTATACCTATCTAAGTACAAGTTTTTGGTTCTAATAAGTAACAGGCAAGGGTTTTATCCTGTGGTGTATGCTTTAAATCCAATTAGAAAATGGCTGGTTATTCCTATGACATTTCTGCTATGATTGAAACATGTCTTGCCAACACTTTTCTTTATTATAGCGTGTAGGGTTCATATCTGGGTAGGATTGATGGTAGTATGTATAGCACCTTCTGGTACTGATAGCACATACTTGAGTTATAGAACATGGATAAATCAAGCTGGTACTGACCACGAAGCCTCATCCTTGCTCTTCCTTAGAGCAAGAACTATCCAAGAAGAGGCCATCTCCTGTCAGCAATTGCAGTATTCTCCAAAACCATTTGTCAGTCTTGTGGATAGCCCCAGAACACCGAACACAGCAGGTCCAGGAACTGGTGCTAGCCCACATCAACAGCGTTACTCCTGAGCCACACAGTCCTTTTCCAAGACCACTCTTTCATTCCTTGGTTCTCTCATTTCCCTAGCGTGATTGTCCTCACCCCCTCACATTTCACAGTATCAGGATGGCAGAGAGGCTGGCTTCAGGCTGCCCTTGCCTTTATCCCCATTCACTCTCCATGTGACAAGCTCTTCATAACACCTCCCAGAAGAGCTTAGGTAAGATCCCTAGTTTGTCTCTCTGCAACTCTGAATTTACATTTTGAACCCTAACAGAAAGGCCATTGGGTTTCAGCAGTGACACAGCATTTTAAAGTTGCTGCCTGTACTCTGTCGTACAGTTTCCTCATCTTGGTAACCTTCTCTGAACTGCTCCTTGTGCTTTGCAGCCCTCCTGATTTTTGGTTACTGCTATAGGTTATCCTAAAGTCTCCAGATGACCTTGTGACCTTGCTAACCACATTCTTTGCTGGTGTCCTTCCTAGATGCCCATTTAGGGGACTAGACTTCCCTCCACCCACCTCAGTTGACCCAGCTCTTAGAAGATTTTTTAAAATAGTGATCCTATTCCTCCAGTGAGTAATTTGGATTCAGGACTGAATCAGAAGGAGAACTGGCCTCTAGTTAGCTTTGGAGACAGGACAAGGAGGAGAGAAGAATAGCATGTTTTCATGAAATGAACACAAATATCGGTACTTTTAGCCTTTAAAGAATTCTGTAAGTTAACTTACAGATATTAATAGTGAGAGTGATAGTGAAGAGACAATTTTTATAAGGAGAGTCTATATATAAAAGAATGACAGGACAACAGTCAGTCTTCATGGCATGCCCCTCTTCCCTGTAAATATTGATGAGGAGGGTATAGCATCAGTAGGTCACTAAGGCCCAACTACTAAGGTCCAAATCTGCCTCCACAGGGTTGGACATTATCCATGTAACGTTCTCCCTGTAATCATCCCACTTCCCTTCCTGGAGATCCATCTGTCTCCTCACAGAACTCAGTCTCCTTCCCACATACACTGGTGTTCTACACGTAAGTGTTTCTGAAAGTGGTTCTCGGTAGCTTGGATGAAAATAAAAACTAAAAAAATATTTGGCAATTAAAGTTTAAATCTAAGGTCATAACATTACTCAGGATGTTTAGAGCACATCTCAATGAGGACTTGACGTGGTGAGGGGATAGTGTGGCTTATACCCTCAGATTCAACTGCATGGTACCTAGGGGACCAGTGTTAATTCAGCTACCTCCTGTGGGAATATGGCTGCTTTAAAAATCCGTTTAAATGATGAACTTGCAAAAAGCTGTTCAGATTTTTCTCTAACAAGGTTGGACATTTTCCTTAGAGATATTTCCATCTGCTTCTCCCACATACTTGTAAATAAAAAAGTATCCCAACATCTGGGTGCCAAATGCCCAGAACTTCTGGGTGCATCCCTGGGAAAGCTGATCTGTGAGCAGAGTGTGTGGTCAGAACCTCTGTTTAACAGAGTCTCATATGCAAAAACCCTTCTAGGGTGGTGACTTTCACTGTCCAGGTCTGCACAACGTCTGTTTGCAGTGACCCACTCCTGTCCGGAAAGGCTAATGCATCGTGCCCAGTGAGCCTAGCCCACCATTCATCTAAAAACAAAGCCAATCTGCATGTGTGCCTAAGTAACTCTATGACACAAACCCTCCTATAACGTGGTCTGATGCCTGAGGACTTGGTTCCTGAGACTGCTCAGCTCCACAACCAAACTATGAGGGCTCTGTTTACCCAGACTCTACCATCCTGTAACAGTTCAGTTCTGATGTTCTAAAGACTCTAGAAAGTGGGACCTGATCCAGAAGGGCCTCAAGACAAATTTCCTTCCTTCAGCAGATTCTGGGGCCCAGGTATGTCTGCACAAGGTGGAAAGAACATCAGCAGATATTCAAGTTAGGCCCCAGATTATGTTGCTGGATTGAATGAGTTCATTATAAAAATTATTTTTACTTATTATGTTCTTATAAACAGAGAAGGGAAATGGGTCTGATGTTTACTAAGGTTTATGTATACATGTGGTGTGGACACATATGCACATATAAGTCTGTATACTTGTGTGTGCATATACACGCACATATCCATGCATAGATGTGTAAGGCTGTGTGTATGTGCATATCTGTGTGTATTCCTGCATGTTTATGTATACAGCTACATATGAACACACATGTGGTGCAGGTTCATGTGTACCTACAACTGCTCACACGTACATGTATGTGTGTGGACAATATGCCCTTGCACTACCTACAAAGGTAGCCATTTTTCAAAAGTCATTTTAAAAAGTTCAGAATGCTGGAGAGATGACTCAGTGGGTAAAGGTGTTTACCACCAAGGCTGATGATCTGAGTTCAAGCCCTGGGACCCACACAGTGGAGGAAGAGAACCAACACTCACAAACTGTCCTCTGATTTCCACAAGTATGCCATGTCACAGGCACATACACACAGTCTATGCATATGCCCTTGCATACACAAAATGAATAAATAGAAGGTAACAAAAATTTGAAAAAACAAACAGTATACATGGGTAGCTTTCTTAGGTACAGTCAGCATTTAAGCCTACATATGTACAGTTCATAGGGAAATAGTAAACGATGAAGTGTGACTTGTGATGGGGAGTGGAATTGTCCTGAGCCAACTGAAAATGGTCCAGAGAATTCCCTGAGAACTGCTAGTAAAAGGGCTGGTGGGATGGATACTAGACATGGGGCAGGTTTTGGGGAGAATGAACAGGGTGGTAAGATACCCAAGCTTGTCCTTTAGCTAAAGATGTTGTAAATGAAATCACATAAAAATCAGATAGTTTTCTGCTCCCCTACATGCTTCTGCCCTGGGATGTTGAGAGAGGAGAAATAGAGGGCAGGGGCTGTCTCTATATGTATAATGTTTATATATGTGTGTGTCTGTGGGTTTGTGTGTGTGTGAGTGTGGGTCTATGTATGGCTCAGGACAACTTTGGGCATTAGTCCTCACTGTCCACCTTGTTTGAAGAAGGGGCATTGATTATTCACCACTGCATACCACAGGCTGACTGGCCTATGAACTTCTAATAATACTTCCGTCTGTTTCCCATCTTCCATGACACAGGAAATACAGATCATGTGCTGCCATCCCTAGCTTTTTACACTTTTTGTGTGAGTTCAGGAATCCAAATTTAGGTTGTCAGACGTGTACAACGAGCATCTTATCAACTGAGCCTTTTACACATCCTTTCCTCAGGATGTTGTTATTATTATTATTAATTTTGTCACCTCTGCTGCAGTTGAGAATTGTCCACTTGGTTCTTACATGATGCTAGAGACACCAAGATAAGGTGCTCTCCAATGCCAGGTGGCCCACAGGGTGTGCTCTGGTTCATCTAAGTAGCAAACACTCTGCTTTTCTGCATGGTCACCTCTCATAGCTTACGTTTCTTCCTGTGGTGTGGCCAGTTTGCAGGCAATCTTCATTCTCTACTGGGTCACATTCTCTGCTGTTTCTTGAGTAATTATTGTCCCTGGTCGTGAATTCAATTCAGGTTCCTTTACTTATCAGATGCTTATGACTTAACTATGTATGTATCCCAGTAATAAAATTAAAATTATATTAAAGACAGTTTACATTTGGGTAAATCTTAAGTTTTGGCTATGTGTCAAGGGCCATTATTCCACACAATCTTTATAAATGCTGTTCATTCTCCTTAACCCTCAATCCTGTCAGTTTTGCCTATTCTTCTTCCAGTTGGAGACTTAGAGGTACACAGAGATCAAATAATTGCTTAAGGTCACTGGCTGGAGGAAAGCAGGCCTCTCTACTGACTCCATGGTCTGTCCTCCTTCTGATTTATCAATGCCCAGAGTGGAGCAGGTACTTTACCCACAGCTAAAATGACGTAATTTTATTATGCCAGACAGTTTTCCAAAGTACACCACAGAAAAGCCAGTCAGTTATATTTTCAATGAGATGAAAAAAATAGCAAAAGTTAAAATCAGCTGTTTGAATATCTATAGTAATATCCAGATCAAAAAAGGGAAAAATACACAGGAAGAAACATTCTTTTGTTTTTATTTCAATAATCAAACTGTAGGACTCCTTTGTAAAAAATTTTATTTCGTTTAGCAAAAACAATTTTCCTGTTATTTGGAATGACACATGTCTTGCAGGGCCACTCTTCAGTGAAGAGACATATATATGTGGCGAAGCAGAAAGACAGACTGCAGAAATATGAGGCAGAGCCACATGGTCTGATACTAGGAGGTGGCATACCTTGGGAGCTGGTAACAGACTCCTTGTCATTCTTTGAGACAAGTAGAACAGTTACCCAAAGCAGACAGCTAAGTAACAATTATGACAAGGACCAAGGAAAAGATGAGTGTTGGAGAGAGAATTCTATGAATCTGCATTTATTATCATGCAATTAGATTAAATCTGAACTTCCCCTAGAAACACTACCCCTTTCCTAGTCCTTTTGTTGACATCTCAGTGTCTCATGGCTGATAACTCTAATTGTGCCTCTCAGGCAGCTTGAAAGCAGAGGAACATCAAAAGTGGCAAGGATCCCACCTCCATGCCTGATATGACTCACAGAGCTGAAAATTGTCCCCAGAAGAAGCTCTACCAATGTGGGAGGTTGTATTTTCCAGTAGTTTGTTCACCAGAAAAGAAAAAATAATTTCTCCCTGCTACACACATGGGTTGTCTTTGTTACAACTCAAGCACATTGCTGCCCTCATATGGTGCAGCTCATGTGCTCATGGCAGCTCATGTGAGTCTCCTTCCAGCAGCATGTGGAAGCCAGTCCTTGCTTATTGACAGCAGCTTGGTTACTAACATGCTTGTAAAAATGGCACTATAGTTCCATAAATGGTGGGTCTCCCACCAGGCCATCTTGCAGAGTTGCCATGACTTACATCATGGCTTTAGTAGGGTTGATGACATTGCGTCAATGAGTGAATGAAGAAAGGACAGACACATAGACATACATACAGAAAAGCTGGGATTATGTGGGTATCACAGTATAGTGGACCAGCAATGTCCATGGAAACCCAGGGTGTTTATTTTATACATCTGAATTGAGGAGACAGACTTGTTTTCTGCATATTATTCACACACCTTGCTCTTACCTACCATTCCATATCTGACATACTGTAAAGCGTTATCTACTGTCAGGTACTCACTCTGGACACAAATCAAGAATCTGTCCAGCATCATTATGCTCAAATCACTAGCCCTTCCTTCCTTCCTGCTTCTTCTCTACTTCCTTCCCTTTCTTTCTTTCATTTTTTCCTTTATTCATTCCTCTATCCCTCCTTTCATTTTCTTTATTGTCTGAGTATACATAATTAATTGGCTTTTTGAAGACACATTGGTATATTTGATGAAATGCCAGGGTTTGCTGAAAGGCCAATGCTCTATTTTCTATATATGCAATCTGCAGTTATCAATCCATCAAGCAAATTAAATCACACATTCACTGAGATGTTTCACAACATTTTGATCAAAATAATTTACTTGATTCTTCTAGGAAATAATAGAAGATGGGAACTAACAACTTATGAGTTTCTCCCTAGCAGCCTCTGCCGCATCCCTAATAGCCTCTGTCCCACCCCAGAAGCCCTTGTCCTGAAGGAATTGAAGAAGTCCTGGGTGAGTGAACATGTATTATTGACATGGGCATAGCTATATCAAAGGCTCTGTTGCCTCGGCCCCAGAAGGGTGGCAAAGCCTTACCCTTGGTGAAGCTCAGAGAGACAGAAAATCTTTCTTTGGAGGTCAGAATGAGGAGTGACCAGTGTGTATCCAAACTAGCAACTGCAGCTTCCTCCCTGATAATTTAAAGCTTGAGATTTCTTGCCTACACACACCTCCTACTGAGACTAGCTAACCCCTCTCCTTGTGCTATACCCATAAGAGCATGCACCTCACTTCACCCCAGCTTTTCTGTATGTGTGTGTTTGTCATTTCTTCATTCCCTGCTGCCTCTCGTCAGGGTTCCAGATACAAGATGCACAGGTTGAGGCACTGGCCAGACCCAGAAGCTCCTGTTCCATTTCAGCATCCTCTTCCTTGTCTCCAACAGTACTTGCCCCATCCCAACATCCCTGCTCCATCTCTAGCAGCCTCTGACCTGTTCCCAGTAATCCTTGTCCCATCAGCACAAGCTTCTGCCTCAGTAGTTCATGGACTTCTGTGAATATATACATACCACTGCCAATGCCAATGTCAATCTGTCTTTGTGGCTATGAAACTGGGTGTTATGGTTTACATTGATTGTCTACTTGACAGAATCTAGAATCACCTTTAAGCCAAATTTCTTTGGATAGGTTTCTTAGGGATTTTCTGGATTAGGTTAATTGATGTGAGTAGACCCACCCTAAATACAGGCAGCATAAGCCCATGGGCTAGGGTCCCAGACTGCATAAAAAAGGATAAAGGTAGCTTAGCATGAGCATTCATTTCTTTGTAAAGACTGATGGGGGATGAACTGTGAACTGATACATCTTGCTGTAGATGTCATGCCTTCCCCAACATGATGGACTGTACCCTCATACTATGAGCAAAAGTAATCCTTCCTTTCTCAAGTGGCTTCTTATCAAATATCTTGTCACAGCTACAAAGGAAAGTAACCAAGACATGTTTTTTTTTTCCTTATAGATTTCATTATCTTTCTTTCTGATTATTCTACATACATGTGTCTCATGAGACTTTCAGAAATATTTTCATTATTGGAAAATGCTGTTTTTATCCTTGATTTCAAAAGACATTGTCACATATAGAAAAAGAAGAAAAAAAAAAAACCAAAAAAAAAAACATTCCCCTTGCAAAAGATCTAGGTTTGTATAGTACTACAAAATAAATAAATGTCTGTGAGAAAATCTGAGTCTCCTCCACTAGTTTCTTCCATTAAATGTTTGTAGGAGCTTCCTCCTCATAGATATCATATAATGAGCCAATAAAATAACATTCAGAATATTGCTACAATCAAGTTGTAACTCTTGCTGTTATTGTTCTGTTTATATTAACCTGGAGTTCTAGTTTTATCACTTTTTCACCAATTTCCAAATTGTTTTGGCTCAAAATGTTATATTTTCCACAATGTAATCCTGAATGTCACTGAGTGAAAGCCAGATCTCTCTAATTGGAGGTGTCAGGACATGAGGTGCCCCACTGAGGTCAGAGCGTGAACCCCTGTCGTAATTATGCCCTATAACCCAACTTCCTGGAAAGGTTATGAGGCCCCTAGAGCTTGTTCACACTACTGCTTTGTGTTTGTATTCCTCCTAGTGCAGACCTTTGTACAAGGGTGTCCCCTAAACACACAGGTAATTAAATTAAATGTGGAGCTTGAAAGATATCGTTGTCCATGCCCTCAAACAGGCCACATTCCTTCCACAGTGGAACTGCTGCACTGTCAGCTTGAAAGGAAAAAAATCATCTCATGGAGGCATTTTCTAAACTCTTGGTAGTTGTGTTGACACATTGTGTGTTCTTTCTTAAATGTAGTATTGTCCCTTGTGGAGCCATCAATACAGCCCATCGGCTGGGGCTTCTTTGTGTGGCCTTCTGCAGACAGCTTAGTGCTTTTCCCACAATTTCTATAGCACAGCCACAATCAATAACTCCAAAGAAAATCTTGAAATTAAACTTTTGTGATTTTTGTATTACTGAAGATGAAAGGTGTCCTGTTGCCTACCAAAACTAAAGCAGGAGAATTGACTAGAAAAATGCATGAGCTTTCTTGCTATTATGAGGCACAGTTAGTGTGGCTCAGCATCCCTCTCAGTTCTAGCCCAATGTAGCTTCCCTGAGAAGGTGCAGACCAGCCCTGGGATTCTCCTTACCTATGGCTAGTGCCCCCAAAACACTTGGAAAATGAATGTACCCCCACCACCAGCAATAGCTAACTAAATGAGACAAGCCATTAACATGAGCATAGCATAGACATTGGAGAGAGAAGCTGTATTCTGTTCTGTTTGAGTGACACTAAGATCAGGACAACTTTCTCATTCTTTTCTGACTTGGGCTGTGAAGATGACCCTAATACCTATTTATTTTGTCCTCCCTTTGGTATATGCATTTCTTTCTGTGTTCATTATATCTTCTGTTGATGTGCACCACTCTAATCTTTCTGTTTTCATTTTTATAAGATAAATGTGATAATGCTAAAATAAAAATAATAAAATTCAAAGTATTAAAATGGCTATTCTGAGTCAATTTTGCCCTAAGGAATGACTACTTATCCACATTCCACACACTGTACTGTAGAAAAACTAGAAAATTTCCAGCATGATTAGAATCAGGATACAGTTTCAAGGTTTTGACTCTCTCCAGAATGCTCCAACTTTCCATTCCTCTGGAGCAACTGAGATGACCTGGACCTAATATGATTGGATGATAATAATGACCCCATCATATTAAAGAGCTGCTCCAAGAATTCCCCTGCAACTAGCTGCAAAGCCACATGGTGCTTCAAAATCAAGGTCTAGAAGCAACCTTTGGCTCAATCTGTAATGAACATCAGAAGAGGCAGGTGGCCAACATGTGCTCAGAAGTGAGGGTGGGTTGGGACCTTGAAAACAGGGGTTCCTACAATCTGCTCAGATTGAGTTCCACTAGCTTCCCAGGAGATCAGGCAGCAGGTAGAACATATGCAGACACCCCAAACACAAGTGATTTCTCTATGTTGTCAGCTCTGTTGCCTTCATAAATTGCCATTAGCTTGTGTTCATAAGACAGTGTTAGGAAAAGTCTTTCCATTTAGTGGTGCTACTATCATAGTCAACAATAGTGAGGAACAATAGTGCCTCTAGGGATAAGCTGGCACATCAGAAGTTAGTATTCACTGAATATGTGTATATAATGAGGCTGAATCAGCAGGTCACTACAAGCACAGTGCAGATAAGATTAAATGTAGGCTTCTTTAGGAGCCCAACACTAAAATTACAGTTGAAATAATTCTTTATATTACCAAGAAGAGAAACAAATGAAGCATCCTTATAGTTTTCCTGTTAGCAGAAGGTGTTTTACACATCATTTTCAGTCCTTTTCTCTATAGCTGCTAAAAGGCAGAGAGTCAATAGATGATTTATACTTGTCCATCTGTACATTTATGGAGCACATGGGTGTGAGTGCTTCCAGGTATGCAGAGTTCTGCATACATGTTAGGTACCACAGTAGTGTTTCCCAAATGTTTTCAAGAGATGAGAAGGAAGCAGATGCAGGAAACAGACACATGGAGTTTCAGTCATAGAGCTTGCTGCCATGACAACAAAGGAGGGACTGAGGTCATAAGCCACTGCCGCTAACTTCCACCCAACTCTGAACCTGATGTAGAGCCTGAGGTGTTCTCCACAGGTGAAATCTCCGAGATGACATGCTATGTCTCTGATTTCAGACAGGGCTCCCCCAAGAACACGTCTGAAAAGCCAGGGAGCTTTTTGCAAGAATAGAAGGAGAGACACACAGACTTGAGCTCCAAGTTCCACAGTTTTCCTCAGGGATTCCACCTCACAATCTGAAACGTATCAACCCAGACCTCTCTGTTTCTTATAAGAAGATATTTTTCCTTCATATTCCTGGTTCCTGGTGTAGATGAAGCAGCCTGAATCCTTTTTTGCATATGTAATCAGTATTTATTATGCTAAAAGCAATTTTTGAAGTTTATGATTTTTGCTAAGTCTGTAGCAGTTCAATGTGGGTAGCAAGGACATATGTATCTGAGCCCCATCTGTCATTTCCACTAGTGATGAAGCCAAATTTATAATTTAGCTCCCAAAGCCTAATAATCACCAAATGTTTCAACAGACCCCCTGGCCACTCCCCGAATAGCAGAGATATGTAAATGTAATTCAATGGAGATGAAGTGCTTCCACGTGGGTATTATAATAATTTTTTAAAAACAGTCCCATTTTAGTTCTGCAGCAAGATCTCTCTGACATATTATATAATATATTCTTGCAAGGTCTTGAGCCTCTGTCATACACATATACATGTGTCTGCAAATATGTGGGCACTGGCAGGCCAGAATAATAGAGAATACAAGGCAAGAGTTTCTCTCCAGGACACAGAAATATTTATAATGTCCTGGAGTTCCCAGGAGAAAGATCATTTGATGTAAATTATCCCAGGGAATAGTTGTGTTACCCTTATGTATTGTATTTGTTTTTTAAAGAATGAGTTGTAGGTTTTAATTTTAGATCAGTTCTATACTTACAGAAAATCACACAGACAATACAGTGCTCTCATATACTTCTCTGGCCTCACAATTTATAGTTCTCACTGTCATTAGCACCTTGTATTGGAAGCCCGTCATCATGGGTAATGGCTCAAAATGGACACTGTTGCTATACAAAGTCTATTATCTGTGTTAGAGATCACATCCCCTTGAGTCTTGACTGATGCACTATGTTGTATATCCACCATACAGTATGAGGCAGAATAGTTCCACTGCATAAAATTCCCCTTCATTAATTTCCCTTTTATAGAGTTACTTTACATAGTATGAGTTTCATACCACACTGTTCTGTTTCTCTCTGAAGCGCTGTCAACACTGGGAAGATCTCTAGACACTAAATCCATCTATTTTTATTTGAGAAAATCTCTCTCATCTTCAATTTTAAAAGACAGTTTTACTAGGAACATAATTCTAGACTGGTGCTTTTCATGACTTTTTCAGTTCTTTCTTGTTGCACTCTACCTGTGTGTCTTTGCAGTAGAAGCTATATGCAATTATTATCCTTGCCCTTCTGTAGGTTAAGGTCCACCTCAGGGCGCTTTCAAAATTTTCTATTTGTCTTTGGTTTTCTGAAGCTTGACTATGAATCTTATATGAAGAGTTTTGTTTTTTAGTTATCCTGTTTTTGAGTTTCTAAAGCTGTGGTTTGGAAGCTATGGAAATGTCCTAAAGTCTATGAGTCCTTCCTCAGCCATGTGCAACATGCATACAAGCTACCCATAATAATCTCCATTTCTGTTACATCAATCCTAGTAGTTCCTCTTTTCAACTCTTCAATTGCTGTTGTTAAAGGTTGGGGAGGCCTTGGAGAGAGAAAGAGTATGGTAAGAACTCTACCCAGTGTTTCTACATTTTTTAACGTCATGGAAGTTTCTACAAATAGGTTAAGATATTCTGGAAATTGAATTCACTCCATTCATCTGTCTTTGCATGGTATGTTCAGGTGTGTCACAGTGTCAGATATATGATGGAGTAACAGATGATTTGGAGATGCCCTGTAATGAAGCAGAGGGTAGTTAGTGCTCATCTCAGTCAGTCATGTGGGGCCCAGCTGATTTGAAGTGGTCTCGTGCACTGACTACTTGAGAAGTCACACAATGTCCTGCTGTAACATGGCTCTGTGGTTGCTACAGCCTTGAGCCCACATGTAGTCTGTTTGCCCAGTATCCCTTCTGCCTGCCTCACCCACTTCACTCCCTGAGTTTCCATCTTGTTGCCCTTATTATCATCTGTTCTTGAAAGTTGTTCACTTTCCCATTAGATCCCTTAGTAAACTAATCATAGTTGTCTTAAATTCCTGATCTAGTAATTCTTAAGCTTTTGTCAAATGATAGCACTTATATATAATAATGATAACAAAGTGACTGAAAATAAATTTTAAAAGAAGCTTACTTACAATAATTATAAAAATAAAACAGATTTAGGATAAATTTATTTAAGATAATTTTGTACTGAAAATTATAAAATGCTGGTCAATGAAATCAGCAGCATAGATAAATAGAATATCAGGATATCCTGAGCTCATGAGTTAGAATAATTAATATTGCCAAATATCTATGCTATGCAAAATCCCTAACAAAATCTCCTTGTCATTCCTCACAACAATAGAAAAACTTCCTAAAATTAATATGCAATAACAAAAGATCCCACCAGCCAATGACCTTCATTGGTACCCCTGCTCTTTTCTCTGACAGTATGCGTAGGAGAAGTTGGGCTTTCTTTCTCCAAGAGATGAGGCTCCCTTTTGTGCAATGAAGCTGCACAGTCTTCAGGGCTGCCATCTTCCATCCCTGCTTCCTCCGTTCTGCATCAGAGAACCTGGTAGAGTTCTTGATTGGTCCCAGAGGATTTCTGTCTCCTAATTCATGCAGTCTCAGTCTCTAGCAATTAGTCCACCGCTCTGACCGTGTTCCTATCATGCTGGCATTGGAAACTTTTGCTCCTTTGCACAGTGACTATCTGCCTTTTCCACCCATCTTTCCAGTTTCTAGGGTGGCAGTTGACCTGTACACAGCCTTGGTTTCCTGAAATGCCTGCAGAAAGTTTCAAATTCAATTTGTCATCTTCTTCTTGTAAATTTCAGCTGTCTATGATGGCATCTGTGTTTGCTGGACCAGAAGCTGGGAGCATCCTTCCTTCTTTGTGGCTTATGTCTCCAAGGGTACACATTCAGTATCACCAGTCCCAGGTTCTGAAAGAAATATCATAAATACTTAATCTGTTGTGATCTTTGCTTTGCAATAAGTGATTCTATAGACATTATTCTCTAAACATGTGCTTGATGCTGAAGATCTGAACCATCTTCATGCAACTGCCCTGAGTTTGGGATTTTTCTCCTTAAACATTTGTCAATCTTAATATTGCCAAAACATATGGAAGCATTTTTAAATTCATAGTTACAATTTCTGTGTCTGAGATAATAAGCAATGTTGGAGGCTGGGTGAACACATTTGGAATCATTCCTCCTATATCTCTGCATTCAGAGTCTCCCCAGAGCACTGTGATGACAGAGGAACACAAAAATGAGCACCTTCTAAGAAAAGAGGCATTTCACTTTTGTTTCATAAAAAAAAAACCCAAATGCTTATTAGGAAAATGATGACTTGGTTGGAGGAGTGCAAAAAAAAAAAAAAAAAAAAAAAGGAAAATATTTAAATTCACATAATGGTTTAATCAATAAGGAAAGCACACCAATTCATTATAAGTATCAAAAGTATGTCTTATTGCCAGAATTGCATATACATACTGGACATGCACAAGCCAGTCAGCCTGTGGCCTTCAAAACTCATAGACCACCCCCTGCACCACACACACACACACACACACAGTAGCACAGAGTGCTTGTAGTCACCTGGTGACTGAGGTTTCTGATTTTCCAATATAATGAGCAGCCTGATCAATCATTTTTACTCTGCAGGTAAAAGAACCTTTGTGTGGTTAGAGAGGGTCATTCTAGAACTGTGATTTAAAAGGTAGGAAGCTGAACAATGACATATGATTGGAGAGCCTTGGAGCCCCTTTGTCCTCTGCCCCACTGCAAAGCCCAGAGATATGGTTGAAAACAGGACAAGTGGCAAGCAGGAGTCTTGTATCCTCCCTTCTCCTTGATGGAGCATAGAGAAGAGTCTTCTTTCTCTGTGTAGAAAAGAGTCTCCAAGAGCTATGGCACTGGGGACATCATGTCTATACTTGATTTCATACTATGGTACTAGAGAGGGAAATGCCAAACAGAAAGTCAATGGCACAAAGGACATCATGGAAAAACTTGTACCCACACAAGTTTTGTCTGCATCATTGTCCACAACTTTTATTCAAAGCAGGGTTTATCCCCACCCAGCACAGGTCGGAACACAATATAGCCGTGGTTGATGAACCCAAGAAATAACTCATTACCAGTTTGAGTGAGAAGTGTTACCTGACATGTCACTCAGCACACCTGGAGATGACAAGTGGGTGCTTCTTCTTTCCATCCTGCTTGAGGACAATCTTATAGGTGGCTGTGCTGACTCAGGTCCATGCTCTATTCATGCCGCTCACACCAGGCCTTGGCGTCTTCCTTGAAGCTCCACTCAGCTCATTCTAAAGCTGGTTTTACAGAACTTGAATTTCTTCTCTTTATATGTGAAATATTAATAGATTCCAGAAAACCTTTAGGAAACTTGAAAAATTAAAAATAAAGTGGTAATTTAGTTTGCAGTCTTTAAATGTCCTTTAAAATCTTTGCTTACATTCAAGCATTTGACTTGTATAATGGATATAGCAAAATCTCTAGTCACACAATTTCTCCAGAATTCAAAACGTAACTACTGCACAGTTTTTTCTAAATTTCCCTTTGCTATTTTTTCCAGCTGGCTCCACAGTGATATCACAGCTATTAGGGGACAATCAGCTCTCGGGTAGCTCTGTGAATGGCGCTCACACAGACACATCTGCTGCTCTGACTTGCGCAGCTCCTTGGCTCCATCCTGGCTCAGAAGCGCAGTCACAGGGTTCTAAATAGGAGCTGAACCAACTGGGACTTCCTGCGTCAAGCGACTTTGTTTGGAATTGTTTTGCTTCTGCAACGCCCCCTTAATCAAGTAATGCTGTGGGTATTTCGGGTGTGTGAGCATGTGGCTGTGAATAGAAGCTAAAATCTTCCAGCTTTCAAAGATTCTTGTGTTTCTTTGTGAATGTCTGTATGACAATCTCCTAGCATATTTGAAAGGAATCATTTGGCTTGTGGAGGCAGAAAAGGGTTCCTTGGAATAGAAGGTGTCCACTCAGCCTTCCACCCAGTGAGAACTGTGACCCAGCACCAAAGACCATGCGTGGACTGAGCCATTTTTAATGAATTAGGTATTCTATGTGATATTTCTTCAATTATCATAGTACTCTTTAAATTTGCAACTTCTAGTGTCAAGTATTTACTTTTTCTTTCTTTTTTTTTTCTTTCTCTGTTGTTTAATACATGACCTCACTATGCAGTCCAGGCTGTCTTTAAACTCTTGATTCTTGGTTCTTAGCTTCCTGATTAATTTCTGGATTGCAAGCATGTGCCATCTTGTCTGACTAAATCTACCCCACCCCCATCTTTCACACACATGCACAGAGGCACCAATTTGAAAAATTATATAAAAAACATATTGAAAATGCTAATTAAATCAAAGGTGAATGTTTCCGAGTTCCTCTTCTGTCTGGAGTGGGGCCAATACTACCCTGCCCCATAATGGTTTTGGGTCTCTGTGCTGAAAGCTTGAGATGCCAGCTTGTTTTTGTGAAAGAAGGTACTCTTCTTATGCTTTACCACTAACCGCTGTTTACAAAAAAAATAGGAGGAATTAACTTGTTAACTTGTCAATTCTAGCTTTAAAAAATTCCTAACAACACTATCACTGCACTGTTAGTACACTGAAACAAAAAGTTTCACCCAAAAGATTGGCATTACCTGAGTGGATCAACCAAATGACACTTTACAGATTCATTCTTGAAACAAGTAAAAGGAAGATCTAGCAGTGCTTGAGATATATGATGGCCAGCAGTATGCATGACCTGTAGAACTCAAGAGTAGCCACAGAAGTGTCCTATTCTCATTGCCTCAGTCAGAAGGAACGAATCTCTTTTGATTCCTGTTCTTCCTTTTCTCGGCTGCATAATCCATCCATCACTTTCTGTCATAGTTTTTCCAATTTGCTACACACATACAAATAAAATGAAATCTGTGTCAGTTGTTAACATGTAGAATTCATGCGAAGAGCCAGATCACTAGACTAAGAGTAGATTTGGGGAGCTACCACTGAAACAGCAGCCCAGTCCACCTCATCCCCTTGAGAATGTAGATGATTCCCATAAAAAGCTGTAAGTCTCTCTAGGGACTATGGCCAAACTTACAATACCATGAAGTGTTCCTACTCTAATAAGCTTTTCCTATATCCTTCAGGATTGTAGAAGCTCAAAATCAGCCATAGTGTCTGTCCTGCATCTCCATCCAGTCTTGGATTATAGTGTCTTGCCTTGTGTCCTGCTCCAGGTTTATGTACTTACTAGGTGATCACATGGCTGTCTGGTATCCTGTTACAGCCCCATTGTTCATCTCTTTCTTCTGAGTTGTGTATGATCATTGTAATCCTGAGTCAAAGTAGCTGAAATCACCTACACAAGACCATCATGAGATCAAGCCTGTTAATATTCCTTGGTGAAGTGAGAGTGGGTAAGGTGGGAATCATGAAGCCCAGGAGGCCCTTCCATCTCTGGAGTTATATAGGAGGTAAAAGCTTAACTGTGGAACTCTTCTGTAATGTATTTGTCATGCATTGCTCAGTGGACTTCTTAATGGTGCTCTTGCATGCCTATGTTCATGTAAGTAACCTCAAGTTCACCACTCTGGAATTGGATGGCATTCTTTCTTTGGTCTATGTGTACTCTCTCTGAGTAAATAGCACTTCTTTCCTCCCTCTAGGAAAAGCCACATAGCATCTGTGTGCTTAGGTAGGAGTAGGTGACCTTTTGATCCTTGGGGGAGACTCACATACATGATGGTCTCCATAGGGCCTAGTTATGGTACTTCAGATCAGGGGGTTCCCTGGGATTTTTCCCTCAGTTCCTCTGGAAAAAGATCTGGTTTTGGCTGCTGTGTTTATAACTTGTCTTTTCTGAAAAGTCCTGGAAAATAGAAAAGCTTTCCATATGTATCTTGTTCATGCTCAGAAAGTGGCTTTTAGTGACAGACCAGAGGGTCTGCCTTCTTCATACCCATTCAGATGCATATGCTGTATGTGCCCTGGTGCCTAGCTTCCTTTGCATTTTGTTGTTCTAAACATTTCAGTTTTTATTTGCTCTGTATACATGGAAGCTGATCTGGTTGTCTGTGACTCTGAAGGCCCCATGAAATGGACCTTATAACAGTGACTGAGCAGAGTCTATTTGCTTTGGCTGCAGAATGATCTGTGAAAATTGGCAGGAAAAAGACTCCAAACTTAGTGAAGTTCTTTATTTTAATTTCTATGTAAAATAGATCAGCTTTATCCAATATGTGGCTCGTGAAAAAGCAACAGTTGAGTGGGATGGGCATGGAGATTCTAGAGCGGGGCAACATAGGGTCCAAAAGAAGACATAGGAGAGGTCAGGGTGGAGCTTGCATACAACTCTCTCTCCATGCTTAGCAAACTAAGTACCTGCTAGGCTTGTAGCCAGAAAATTCAGATGTCAGGTGGAATAGATCATGTGAGATTCAGCTGTCTGTTGGTATGAGGCTGTGCATGAACATCCTGAACTTCACAGTGAAAACTGGGACTTTGGCTGAGGGGTGTAGAGGAAATACTGAAGCGGTAGGCTGGGAAAGAAAGAAACAGCCACAAGGAAGGATACAGAGTGACCAGAAAGTGGTGCCCCATGAGAACTGATCATTGTCGATAGCCAGAAGCTTCAGGTCCATGGTTCAGTGGCCTTTAAAAAGGAGCAGAGTCTGGAGAGTAGGTATCATTATCCAGATTTTGAGTCTCAAGGACTGTTTCTGAGGTAAAGTTAAACTGAAGACAGTGGGTTGGTTGAAAAGATGTGATTTAGATGCTCTGGATTATTTTACAAATATATGGGAGTCAAGGGAAGAAGAATGGGGGTGATGGTCCCAGGGATGGTGCAGAAGTTCCTTAAGAGCCTCCAGGAAGTGATACCCTCCATTGGGATGACATGGAGGACAACCAATGTAGTCTTTACCAGTGGAAATAGAAATGAGGCATTGAGATGTAGACAGGCCCAGACGCAAGATGAGACTAGGATCCCTATGTCTAGAACCTACTGGATGAGTGTGGTATATAGAGTTCAGCAAAAGCCTGTGGAATAGTGTAAAGGAGATGGATGACAGGTCATAAATCTCCAGGAAGATGACTGTGTCACCAGCTACAGTCTTGGTGGTTTAATCTATGATGACGTCTATAGTTTTAGGACTCTGGGGAAACCAGCATATCATGGCAGGAGCATGTAGCCAAGTGGAGTTGTTCACTTAATGCTGAAGCATAAACAGAAAGAAGAGATTAGGGTCCAATATCATCTCTCAGTGTACTTTTCTAATGTGACTCTCA
This sequence comes from Onychomys torridus, assembly GCF_903995425.1. Classification (NCBI taxonomy): domain Eukaryota; kingdom Metazoa; phylum Chordata; class Mammalia; order Rodentia; family Cricetidae; genus Onychomys; species Onychomys torridus. The sequence continues at coordinate 53,631,376 of NC_050463.1, read as the reverse complement.
AAGGTCCTATGTCCTTATAGTGTAAGGACATGTAAATCCAAACCATAGCAAGAGTTCAGTGGACCAAGGAACCAGGACTGTGGATTGAAGCTGTGTGTGATGGGAGCTATGCATATGGCAGATACTTATCATACTGTGAGTTGGTGGCATTTCTTGGGGACAGAGACAAATGAAGTGATGCCAAGATCTGTCACAGGGCTTGGGAATTCCCAATGGCCTGCACTACTTGCTGAAAGCTTTGGGCTAGCTGCTGGGTGCCTCTGCCTAGGTTCTAAAGTGGCCTTTGTACCCACTGGTCATGTCAAATATGGAGGATATTACTTTGCATAACTGAATGGATACTGATTCTAGTCTCTAAGCTCATTTGCAACTGTGACTCATAGCCAGAGGACAGGAAGTAATAGGGTATTTTTACAGCAGAAAGTTGGAGTGCACAGGAGGAGCCTTGTCCTGCCTGGGGCTAACAGGGTATTTGATGGCAGAGCTGGGTCCAATGCCAAAGTCCACATCGATGTAATGGTGTTATCTTTTTCTATCACTCTGCCATACTTTTAAAGAATAATCAAGTTTAAGTTTCATACTTAGAGGCCATGATTTCACTACTAGAATGCAGAAAAAAAGGACACTTCTCAAGCACCATAATGTCTTTGTTTAAATGAAAGACATGTGTACTGGGGCCTTCTGTTCACAAATCTTGTGAAGGTGTTGAGTGACAGTGGAGAGTAACAGTAGACAGGACTTGTCCATCACATATTCTTGATCTGCAAGGTTGAGGGCTGTTTCAGGTTAGGATAGGATATAGTGATTACTCGGTTTAACATTCTGGCATGAACTGGCTAAGTGATTCTGGAAGAGATCAGTTTACTTGTGAACTTACAAGAGGGAGGGCAGGTGTCAGGGCCCAGGAATGGCCTGCAGGGATACAGACACCATCTAGCTAAGGCTGTCAACACACCCAGGATGGGAATCCTACAAGAACAATGCACTTCTGTCCCCTGAACAGGGAAAAGAAACTAACGCAAAGGAGGGGCCTCCCTCACTTCAGCTCCCAAGAGTCACACAGACATGCAAAGGGCATTGCTAAAGAAATTAGAGAAAGAAAGTACACAAAACTTGGAGGAAATTATTCAGTCAGTGCTATAAAAATAATGGAGATGAAAGGCGTTACCAGATTTGTGGTGCTGTGGCTCTCTGATCCTGAGAGCTCTGGCTGAGTTAAAGTCTTCCTTAAAGCAGGAATTTCTTAGTACACATCAGGTGACAGTGTGATTTGAAAACTAAATTCCTTGAGTTGTATATATGATTCAGGTCAAGTTCAGGTCCAGTGGTGGATATGCTTGGACCTTATTTCATCTTGTCCTTCCCAAGTGTCCTCAGCTAATTTTCAGAAGCTAAGCTGTTGAAACAGCAGAAATGGGAAGATGAACAGGGTCCAAAATCTTTACAGGTGAACATTTACAGGAAATTCTGCTGACCCCTGACCTCAAGGACACCTTTGTGCAAAGGGTGGTAAGAAGGGCAATATAGCACAATCTGTCTGACAGAGAAACCCTGAGCAAGATGTAGCTCACTTATATTGTATGTATAGGCCTGATTCAAGACAGGTCTGGACCTATCAAGAAGAGACCTAGATAGATGCCAAATTCCTCCATAGCCCTCTTATGGGGGTGTGTGGATCATGTAGCTGTTCTTATTGTCAGCATTTTATGGATACCTTGTTTGTGTTGTTCTTATAGCTAAGATCTTTCAACTGAAAGGGAGACAAGGCTCACTCTTCTTCCATGTGAGAGACAATAATATCAGGGGATTTCCAGTCAAAGTTGTCACAGGGAAACTGACCAAGGACAATACAAGTAGCTTTCAGAGTAGGTGAACTGGACACACCTTTGCCCATTGCTACAAGGGGTAAACTAGCCAGGACAATGACAGAGAGCTCACCATGGTCTTGAGGATGAGGGAGAGTTGACCAACCCTGCAACTACTCAGACCCAGAACTATGAGTTAGCACACCTCAAAGTGCACCCTGGTTTTGATCTGCTGGAGCACATGAAGGGGTCAGTCCTATAGACCCAAAGCTGTAGGATCTCCATGACATAGGTCAACAACAGGATATCCAAGAGGAGTCCCAAAGAGGACCCAGTATTGGTAGTGTAGCAGAAACCAGAGGTTTTTCTGCAATGAACACTTGCAAGTAAAGGTATATGGATAAAAGGGTAAATTATGTGACACCCTGTGTCACACTACAGGTTCCATGACAAGATTTTTCTTTCTTTGTTTTCATTTTTTTCTCTTAAATTTTATTTTATTTTATTTTGTGGGGCAGGTTGCAAGGGCAAAGTATGGATACAAAGGGATGATGAGTAGATAAATGGGATTGAGATACATGATGTGAAAGACACAAAAAATAAATAAAAAACAAAGTTAAAAAACAAAACAAAACAAGTAGCTTTCAGCTCCAACACATCTCTGTCTGCTAACACATGAGTGATAAGGCCCAGGATTAACATCTGACAGGATGTGTTCATCTGTGCATGAGGAGGTATGATCATAGGATCTCACAAAGGATGGTTTGCAAGATGAAAAGTCAGAAAAAGCCAAATATCCACAGCCTTGAGACAGACAGAAGAAGCATCAAACTTTTCGGTACAATATCACACAGAAGCCCCAAAGAGCATTTGCATACATAGCTATTTACGTCAACTTCCTCTCACATGCAGAGTTAAAACACTGAGACTCTTATGAAATGACTCAGCAGCTTCAAAGTGCACCATTCATCCCATTAGGAAAATACTGGGAGTACAATGGAAGAGGTGCTGAGAACAGAAAGGAAGCTTCATTTCCTTAAATAATAAAGCCAGAAGACAATGTGTTAAAGTATTTTCACATTTGTTTCTGTTTTTTCTGTATATCCGGTATGTGAAAATTAAATTATTTCCTCTATTTTCAGAGTGGTATAAATATCCTCTAATTAAAAAAGAGATAATATGTGCTTAAATTGATAGTGTTCCAGACATATAAGAATTTTGTCATAATCTTATAATTGTTCAATGGATTTATTTTCCTTATTTTGTATTTTTGTGTTCCTAATTATCTCCTCTTGTAGCTTTGAGAAGAGACTGTATGTACTAAGCATGTTCACTAACCAGTATATGCTAAATCACAGAAAATACTATGAGCATTTTCAAGGAATCAGAGTATCATGAGCCAGTGTATAAAGGCATGTGCCTAGAATATAAAGAATTGCCTAGAGTGTGCACATGTACATACATGTGCACATGTGCAACTCTGTGTATGTGTGTGCTCATGTGTGTGCATTCATGCATGTATGCCTTTGCACAATCCTTGTGTATATGCATTGTGTATTCATGTATACATATATATACACCTCTGTGCACTTTGTGTATGAGTATTCCAGTGTGTGTGTGTGTGTGTGTGTGTCTGGGTATGCCTGTGTTTCTGAGTACACATGTATGTTTGCACCTGTGCATTTATGTGTGTGCACATATAACAGAAAAGAATGGAACTGTGTGTTCATTAGTCTTGGGGGCTTCAACAACACTGGGGAAGCACAGTGAATGCTGGGCTGAGGGGATAAAAGAGTCAACTCTCACTAACAGTTTTTGTTAGAGTTAACTAGCATGAGGCTCTGGTAGGCCCATGGTTTGCTTGCACGTTCTTTCTGTGTTTTGTGTTTTTTGTTTGTAATGAGAGGGTAAAAAGTGTAGATTTGGGTTGGGAGAACATGGGGAGGATCTAGGAGGAGTTAGGAAAGGAAACACCACAATCAGAATATACTGCACAAAAAATATCCAATTTCAATAAAAAATTGAATGTCTGTCACTGTTTTAATTTGACATCAATAATTGCTTTTTACACTGAATAATTTTTCATGTCCATTGGTTATTGGTATTTGTTATTTTGCAAAGTATCTGCCTTTATCTTTAATGATTTCTTTCTTTTTTATGTTTTCTTTTGGGAGCTGGGGATAGGACATGGGGGCTTGTATACACTAGATACTCACTCTTTTAGGACCTGTACCCCAAAGAGAGAATTTCTTACAATTAATGCAAGCTTAAAATACTAACAAAATTGCAAAAGTAACATATTGAATTAAAAAATACTCTGCTGGGAATAACAGCAATGTCTTAAATTTTCATCTTCCCAAATAACCTTCAAAAATATAAAACCATAAGATAAGTGTTTGTAAAAGGAAATACACTCTCAACATATGGGATGACAGAAGTTGCTCAAATTTATAATTACCTGTGGGGGGAGAGGGGACATATACCTTTCACAGTGCTTCACCAGCCTTTGCAGTGAGCAGACATGTTAAAAAGCTAATCTATTGGAATTCTGGCTGCTATAAAATCACAATCACAGTGAGAAGCATCACTCATGTGTAGCAATGATGGAGAGGTGTTCTAGTATTTCAGAGAAGTGACACGGAGGATGGCCTTATGACAGGTTGTGAGCTATCAATCTTAAAAGGAGTTGCTCTGGGAGAATGATAGGTGAGGGAAGGCAGAGGTACTATGTGGGCTCTACACTGTAGAAGCTGGGGAGAGTTTACAGTGCCACAGAATGAGGAAATTAAAAAAAAAAATCAATACCCTTCACCTTCACTCCCATCAAAAATCTAGGTGGGTCATACACTGCCCCACATGAGCAGAAGAGGGTGCTGTTGAGCTAGGAATTTAGCAAGCCACCAAGCCCAAAAAAATTAATGAAAGGATATATTAATTATGTTGAAAGTACTACCTTAAAATCAATAGCCAAAACCAATGCTGTCACCCTTTATCCTCCAAAGAAACATGAAGTAGAATAAAATTTTAACTTATTATTTCAAAATAAGATAATTATTCTCAATAATTATCTGAGACATAAAAAGTGCTAGACATAAACAGCACTTTTATTTACACTAACATGAAAAAAAAACCAAAATAAAAAAGTTTGTTGAATTCAGAAAGGAAATGGAAGAAAAATATTTTATACATAAAAATAAATTAAAGAGACCTATATAGAAAGTTGATTTAATTACAATTTTCAAAGATGTATTGAATATCATTAAGGAAATGGTCAATACAGTGAAAAAAGTCAATGAAAATGTAGAACTGGCCATAGAGAAAATATCTGAAACAACATACATAGAATTGGAGTATGTGACTGAAACAGAACAAACCTGTAAGATCACAATTTAAGAAAGCTTCCAAACTGATAGATACCATTAATCTATGCATTTTACCCAGAATAGTCAACAGCATAATAAGAATTACTAAGAGAGAGAGAGAGAGAGAGAGAGAGAGAGAGAGAGAGAGAGAGAGAGAGCTGCTGGTAACATGCTGAGATGATTTAGAAGGTAATGGAATTAGCAAGACAAGACCAGAGTATAACACAATATATGAACTCAAAGGAAGAAAGTTCAGGGAGAAAAATTACATTCTCCCAGAGCTGTTCTTCAAGTTTTAAGCACATACGAACTTAAGAAATTATATGTTCAAGAGTTCTCACAGAAGAGAGTGAAGAGATGAGCTTCATTCATTGATAGTTACCACGAAGACTGTCATGTATTGGGTGGTTGGGCGTATATCAATGTGTCTCCTGAAGGCCTGGGACTGAAGAGCATCAGGTTGAAATAGGATATGGGATTATTTCTACTTGAGGAGACCATTTCTATTCACCTCAGTTAGAAAGATTAAAAAAAAAACATAACAAAACAGAATGATTCCATCTAAGTCCTGCTTGGTGGGCTATTGAGTTCTTTGGTGGTAAATTACAGGGGCATGGGTTTAGAATTACTCATGGGAGCATGGGTGAAAGGTTGTGTCCCAAACCATGTGGTTTAGATATTAACTGGGCTGTTGGGAAAGAGTTAGGATCAACTGGACTATGCGTTCTGATGGAGATGCATCAGCAGCAGCCCAGAAACTCAGCACATTTATTATATATAGCACCAATGAGGAGGTGGCTAGCTAATCTCAGTAGGAGGTTTCTGTTAGGGGAGCAGTCTCAGGTTGCAGTCATTTGAGAGGAAAAAGCTGCAGTTGATAGTTTCTACATATAAGGTCAACATCCATACTCAGAGCAGAGGAAGGCTTTTCCATTCCTCTGAGTCTGACTAAAGGAAAGCCTTGCCATTCCTAGGGGTCTGAGGCATTGGGATACTTGACATGGCTGTGCTCTTGTCAATAACACACATTCACTTAGGATTTCATTCATTCCCACACAGGGTTGCTCACCTAAGGGTGGATGACTCATGCAGCTGCATTTCTAAACTCCCCATCCCAGCATGGGTGACATCTCATTCCGTATTCCAAGGGGAACTGTTACAATTCAAAAGAAACAGCTACACAGCCAAGAAATGGGTTAAGTGGGAAAGTTCACGGGGATGAGCGATAACTGAGAAACGTCAAAGGAAGGATCAGAGTAAAACCAACTGTTCTTCATGCTCCTTTTAATACAAATAAAACAAATTGAACTAAAACTGAAAAAAATTACTGGTGCTGTTTTTCAATGTACTGGCTACAAAAAGCATTCAGACACGCCACAAACCCACTATGTTCAATGTTGTGGTTTTGGTGCATGGGTCAGGGAACACAGGTGCAAGTAAGATCAAATGCATTTCTAGAAACAGATCGTAAAGCACACCAGTCCATCATATGCTAGAAATACTATCTTACATCTTGGAAACAGGGAAGAACTTCTTAATAAACATTTTTAGTAACTATTAGCTGTTTAGACAAAGACTAACTTAGATCATTGATCTCTCACCATAGTGAAGGATAAACTACAAGTGTATCAGGAAACACAATTTTTAAAAATTAAACCTTATGTGTATGAGAGGGAAATATGATTGTATTACCTTTTAATGTGGAATAGAAAATAATTTTCTTTCACAATTCAAAAGCAAAATGCAATAGAAAAATAATAGATAAATTTGAAAATGTTTAAATTTTCATGGCAAGCCCTATACATATATTAAACCATTTCAAATAACCATAAATTATAGTGGAATTGTCCTGCCTAATTTCTGTGGAATTTTATTAAAAATAATTGGTGGACATTGTTTATAATGTCCTAACCTGTGAGGTTGATAAGGTTTTGATAGAGAGACTTGGGCACAAGATCTCCTCAAAGTTCTGAAAAACCATATATTAGTTCCTGAGATGTAGCAGGCTGTGTGAATGTGCCAGTCTATGTTCACTTCAGAAATGAGATCTAATAAGAGCTGCCTCTCCCTTATGGATGCCCTCAAGAACTACACAGGAGGAAGGAAGGGCCCATGGATGGTTGCAAAAGACAAGGCTCAAAGGGCTGTTCTTTTACACACAGTGACCCATTGGCCACTGGACTTACTGATAAAGAACACAACAGACTCTCTGCCAGTCATTGGCTAAGACCTTATGTAACAGAGCATGACTTCACTGCCACACAGTCAGGCATGCCAACTTTCCAGAGTTGGGCTGGAAAAGTAACCAGCCAACTAGCAGTGGCTCATGGAGTGATTATAAGAGCAATCTCTGGACTAGACTACACAATTTCCAAGTTGGTAAATTATTTTCAACATGCAATTAAACCAAAACATTATGAAGCATGCTCAGAAACAAGAAGGCATTGTCCTAACACAGGAAGACAAACTGCCTAGAAGAACCTAGCCTGAGAGGGCCAGCCATGTACTTACTAGATGAAGACCTAAGTAAAACATGCTCTGAAAGGAACTAAAGACAATGAAGTCTAGAGAATTCAGCAGTAAATGTCGTGTAAGACCAATGGTTCTCCAAATATAGTATTATCAACATCAAGGGAGGAATTATAAGAAATGTAATTCTGCAATTGGACAGTTGAATAGCTGAAATAAAATCTTCACTAAAGACTTGACTACATGCCTTAGTTGGCAGAAAAGAGAATATCCACTTGAGGACACATCAGCTGTGTCGAGTCACAGGAAGAAAAAGAGGAGAAATAATGAAGGAAGAAGAACAGTCAGAGATTCCAGGCACAGCCTTAATCAGTTCCAGCTGCTACGGCAAACACACCACACACTGGGTGGCTGATGAACAACAGAAATGTGTACTTCTCAGCATAGTGGCCTAGTGGCCAAAGGTCTGAGGCTAGGGCCAGTATGGCAGGTGGGAGTTTCTAGGGAGGATTCTCTCCGACCTTAAAATGTCTTATTTTCAGATAATAATGTAAAGTTACATTGTCTGAAATTGGAGAAGTTGTCCAGCAATTTCAACACTGAGAAACCATAAGCAAAGAAATGATAAAGATTTATTGTGGAAATAAATACAGCAATAAGAAAGGTATTTTTTAAAAGAAATCAAAATTGACTGACCTACTTGATAAAACAAGGAAAACTAGAAAACTTAAATCAGTTTAAGAAAGAAAGATCATAAGAGACCAGACAGGGAAATGGGGGGGGGGGGCTGAGGAATTCAGTATGAACTTCTATCTTCCAGCAAATTAGATAGGCTGAATAAAGTGTACATATTTATAAAAAGACAGACAAGAAACACAGACTTTGAACAAACAAAGCAGAATGGTTACAAATGAAGAGATGAATTAGTAATCTGAAAGCTTCCTTAGGTTCAGACTTTACTGACAAATTCTATTGGACATTTAAGAAAAATTAAAAACCAAAATTTCCAAATAAGTATTACATTAAGAAACATTTCCCAAATTTTCTGAAGTCAATATTGCTCTGATCTCCAAACCAGAGAATGACGCCAGAAGTAATTAAAAATTATATGCATTCTCTTTCATGAAAATGAACAGTCCTCCACAGAGGTTACAGATCAAATGCAGCAACACACAATCAGAATTATACACCAAGTGTAAATGGACTTTAATCACAAGAATGCAAAGTTGCCTTGACATACCAAACAAGAATAACACAGCATACTGTAGTGATATTTTATTTGTGCTGAAATGTAGTGATATTTTATTTGTATGCTAATAAATAAAGTTTGCCTAGAGATCAGAGGTCATAGCCAGTCACAAACAGAAGTCAGGTAGTGGTAGCACACACCCTTAATCTGATCACATGGCAAGCAGAGTCTCTGTGTATTCAAGGACACAGCCAAGTGTGGTGACACACGCCTTTAATCTCAGTACCAACCATAGAGACCTGCAGTTCTGTATGACAGGCAGTGACAAGGAAGTGAGGTGGCTGGGTTAAGAGCCAATGAGAAGGCAGAACAGCAAGGTACTAAAGGCGCAGGTTAGACAGGAAGAAGCTGGCTCTCTTTGGCAACGTGGTGAGCTAAGGTTAGTTGGTGGCTATCACCCTGCTACAACTTTCACCCCTGTATTGGCTCTGTATTTCTTATTTAATAAGACTGTTTAGAAATTAGTCTACAGCATACTGATTAAAAAAGAGAAAAAAACAAACGTATCATCAAATACTAAAAATAATTGACAGCGTTCAGTATTCTTTCCTGATAAAATATTAATCCAGGCTACAAAAGAAGAAAAAGAAATATATTTATTTGCAAATAATATGCTCTTTTAAAAAGAATTTTTAAATTCATTTTACATACCAACCACAGATCCTCATCTCATCCCTCCTCTCACTACCCTCTAGCCTCCTCCCCCCATCCCCCATCCCCTCTTCCAAAAGGGTAAGGAAAGTCAGCAAAGCCTAGTATGTTCAGTTGAGGCAGGACCAAGACCCTCCCCACTTCATCAAGGCTGAGCAAGGCATTCCACCATAGGGAATGGGCTCCAGAAAGCCAACTCATGCACCAGGGATAGATCCTGATTCTACTGACAGGGGCCCTTCAAACAGAACAAGCTGCACAACTGTCTCCCTTATGCAGAGGGCCTAGTCTGGTCCCATGCAGGTTCCACGGCTGTCTTTCTAAGGTTTATGAGTTCATACAAGCTTGGTTCAGTTGTCTCTGTAGTTTTCACCATCATGAACTTGACCCTTCCTCCCCACTCCCTTGATCATAGAATCCCTCTTCCCTCTCTTCAACTGGACTCCCAGAACTCAGCCTGGTGCTTGGCTGTGGATCTCTGCATTTGCTTCCATCAGTTACTGGATGAAGGCTCTATGATGACAGTTAGGGTATTCACTAACCTGATTACCGGGGTAGGCCAGTTCAGGCACCCTCTCTGCTCTTGCTAGTACTCTAATCTGGGGTCGTCCTGTGGATTCCTGGGAATTTCCATAGCACCAGGTTTCTCCCTTGCCCCATAATGTCTCCCTCTATCAAATAATATGACCTTAAATGTACAAAATTCTAAAAAAATTCTACAATAAATTAAAAATTAGATTCCATGATATAATATTTATATACCAACATAAAAATATAATAATACATGATAGATTTAAATGATCAAAGTATAATTTTTAAAAATTCTATAGAGTATCAAATTAATGAAACAATTAATTTTAAAACTACAAGGCTCAAATAATAAGCAAATATAAAACATTGTTGAGGAAAATTACAGACAATCCAAATATGCAAAAGAATCCCTAATGCTCATAGCTTGGGAAATTTAATATTGTTGATTATGTGATATTCTCTAGGGTGATTGGTAAATTTAATAAGTTCCCAAAACTCTAATGGGCTTCTTTTGCAGAATTTGACAAGTTGATTCTAAAGATTATATGGAAATGGGAATGATTCAGAATCAAAACTAATATTGAAAGAGAATAAAGTAGGAAAATTTATGCTGGTTTTTTTTTTTCAAAAGTTACTACAAAGCTTTGGTATGTTGACACAATAGAACTGAGAATCAAAGGACAAACAATACATTCAAGATATCATCCAGCTATGAACTGTGCTGTCCTAAGAGATCATCTTTCTGTGTCCACTACAACAGAAAAAATACTGAGGCCCAGATCTCTGTCTCCCATACACACACACTCACACACAGATGTACAATATATATATATATATATATATATATATATATGTACATTTTTAAATTACTGGGCATGATGTCATAGATATGGAATATATGCATGCTTCAGAAGAAAACAGTCACAATTTACTTCAAAATATTAGCCTCCTATACTCACCCAGATTCTTTTTATCCAAGGGAACCAGCCAATACCTTCCATGTCCTGTTGTATATGTTTACAGATATAAAACTGAATGTGTGATTGTGTATGTGTGTGCATATACATGCTATCCATTGAATACTTGTCTGTTTAATGAGTCAAAGTGGAGGCTTTCAACTTAATCTGTTAATTCCACATGCTTAATCTATTGCAATGCTCTTGCTTCCTAAGTTGTTTGAGGTTTGGGTAGCATGGTTGGCTTTTCTCTCTGTGTCTGTTTCGCCACCCAAGGAGGCTCCAGTGTGTTACCGTGTGCATTCTACATCACTTTCTTGCTGTCAGGGGTCATAGGCCACACATTCTTTGTGAATTATTTGTACAATTGTTCCAACTGTAAAATAGTAAACAGAATTCATTTCAGCACAGGTCTTGACTTCCCAGGTTCCAGCAGGTGATAAGGAATATCACAAGCTTGTCAATTTTACCTTGATTTTCTTAGCAGTCCCTCCATTGCAAGAATCCTATTAATTAATTACTATTTTCTAAAAGATGTGAACTCAATGTTTTTAAGAAATGTGTTCTTAGCAATCAGGTATTAAGATGTGTTTAATTTTCCGTGGAAAGGTTGGAGGAGGCTGGACAGACTATCCCAGTTGGTCAAAGTGGCAATAGACACATGGGGTAAAGAGAAAGAGGAAGAAAAGGTGGGCAAGAAGGACCAGGAGGATAAGGAAAATGAAGGGCAGGAGAGGAGGGAGACAGGCTGAGACAGAGACAGGGATGTTTGTTGATTGGAGGAAGCTCAGGTATATGGATTTCCTCCTAGTGCTTTCTTTGATATTAGTTATAGACAGGATTATAGCATAGCTCTGTGTGTAAAGGGTAGCAAAACCTCTGGAGGCAGTTGATAGACAGATGCACAGCATCCTTTGAGCAGGTAGATTGCATATGTTGAACTGTGATCCAGTCATAATGTTTCTACAGGAAGCCAGACTAGAACTGTCAAAGTGGGATTGGACATGGAGGAACTGTTCTTATGGGGCTGAATACAGAGGAATTGGGGAAATACATAATTACTTTGTGCCTTCCACCCAGCTGAAGCCTTGTCTCCTTCCTCTACCAGGTGTTGTTCTCATGAGCATACAGTTTGAGTCTGGGGAGTAGCAAGTTCTTCATTGATAAGATCTTCCAGGTGTTTCATCTTCCCTAAAGTCAGGACACAGCAGGAACTTTCCATACCTGAAGGCAAGACTGGCTGCTTTAAGGAAGGTACAAATCCTCTGCTTAATTGTATTTAATTCTTTAAATGCTTTGGTGGAACAGTATTATTTCTTCTAGTAATAAGCCAAAGAGAATGATAAAAGTGTGTGTGTGTGTGTGTGTTTGTGTGTGTGTGTGTGTGTGTGTGTGTGTGTTAGCATCTCCACCAACTGTGTGCAAACATGGTATTTTGAGAACAATGCTGTGTGCATACTGTCTCCTTGTCATAACATGGTAGCCTCTCAGGGTCACATCATATTTGAAACATGATGGCCCCAGAGAGACTGTTTGGGGGCATTTATTGCTTAATGTTTGTTCTAAAATAGGAGGATAGAATAGATTAATCAAAGGATTCACATGCATGCTTCATAAGACTCCGTTCATTCATATCATAGTCAATGGGTTTTAGACAAATGATGTGGTGTTTTACTGGAAACACTGTGGTTTCTTCTGCTGGCCTCTCTACAGATAACCTTTAGACCCATAGCATATGTGCCTTCCTGGGGCCTCATGCTTTCTGCACTCTTGTGGAAATGAGTGGCTCTGATTCTTTTTCTCATCACTGACAACCAGCCAGATGTGGAAAGGTTTGTTGGCCAGACATTGGGCCCATTTGTGAGTAGGTTTAAACCTTTCCCCAGTTCCTAGGGTTTGGTTTGGGTGGTAATATGCTTTTCCATTTCTTTTTGGCCCATCCTCTGGCAAATCACTCTGGAAGATGTCAGCAAATGCCAATCTAGAAACACAATGTTAGGAGAACAAAAGGCTCAGGTTTTCTAAGGTGTCACCTCACATGTTTAGCTTGTTTCAATGTATGCAGAAAATCTTAACTATTGCTCTGGAAGGCACATTATGCAGAAAACTCATGCAGTGCATGAAAGAACTGGTCAGGGGTTTTGGATCTCCTTTTCTCCTGCTCCCCATGATCTCCAGTATCTTGAGCTGCTCACAGAGCCTTGAAAACAGGACAGGAGATGCTGCTACTAACTCTACTGTCTTTTCTTCTGCCTGGCTTTATTTCTAGAGAATGTAGAAGAAGTTTTTAAGCAACCCAGTTGATACTTTGGACTTTCACTGCTGTTGCCTTATGAACAGAAAAGAGTCCAGAATGGCCCAGAAGTCATGGATATTGCCCTTGTTAGCCAGCAGTTGACACCCCAAAAGCTCCCACCTCATCTGTAGATTCTGTGCTGACTATTCATAAGTGCCCAGCCTCTTCCTGAAGACATTTGAAGTGATGAGTTGACAGACATATCTGTATTTAGTTTTCATGAGACAAGGAAACAAACCAGTCTGATTTTAAAAGATCAATATATATTAAAATAGTCTTTTCACAGGAACACAGGTAGTGTATACTTTATATGTTTTACTTCTTTGTGAATTCATATGAGAGAAATATTATTTTGTGATTTCTTGAGAACTTCAAGGAAAATACCTTGTTGATTTAAGAATGTCTCATTCACAATAACATGAAGCCTTAGGGCCAAACCTTTTTATAACAAGCATGCTCCTTGTCTTCCTGCCTAAACTGTCCATTGCTAGGTGCTGTGTTTCCAGCACTTTTAAAGACAATGAATTATTTGTACAGGTGGCTGCTGAAAATGAAACACTCTTCAGAAAGCAAGCAAAAACATGAAAATTTAAAGAGTATAGTGGATTCCTAAGTTCAAATGTCATGGGGCAATTGCTTTTTATTTTTTTAAGCTATGACTTTCCATATTACCCATAAAAAGAGGAGTCTTAAATTTTAAACTAATTAACCACATTAATTTATTACTATAGATTTCTTTATAGAAAGTGGGTTTTTGAAATTAAAACAACTAAATGTATTTACTGAGATGTGTTTCATGGATTGAAATTGTACTTTTCTATATTCTGAAATCCTTGTATCCCCAAACTTCCATGCATGTATCCAGAAACTTGCTTGCTGTCTATACCTGAAGAACCTATGTGTAAAACTGAGCTTGCTATTTCCCCACACAAGGAATATCCATTCACAACCTCCTCCACCAGTGTCTATAGACATCCTGTGCCTCAGATATCCAAGAAAGAAAAAGTCTACTTTATAGTATGAATCTTGCTTGTGTGGGTCAGTAGAGGGCGGGATTTGTGGATGGCACTGTCTACAAGGGGTGTCATTAGTACATGGCACCATCCAGTAGAGGACACTATCTGCCACCAGAGGATCCAAGAGACTAGGCTGTGGCACACCACACTGTAGCTGTACAGTTATATGGGATGCTTTTGAGATATCTGTGGGTATCTCAATGAAATAGAAGTATTTGGCATTATGGTAAACAAGCTATTTCTTCTCACAGCCACATCCATGAATGGACCAAGTCTAAGAGCTCTCACCCACATCAAGTGAAGTAAGATGCATAGAGACACACATGCATGACACCTTCAAGAACTTAGTCCAAGACCTTTATACTGGATGATTCTAATACCATTTCTCATTTGCTCAGGTCAAACATTTGAATTAATAATTAATCTTTATTATTGTTTATACCTTAATTCTAATCCTTGAGAAATTCCTACCAGCTTGACTTTTCAAACATGTTCAAGATATAGCTCTCATGGTTTATCTTAGCTACCTTGACCTGGAGTACAGAATGCTCACATGGCTCCAACCAAAGCTCCATGGCTTGTCCTTTGTAGCTCCTTAGCTTAATGGCACACTTGAAACTTTGTCATATGTCACATCTCTGCTTAGAAACCCTGAGAGGCCCCCAGTTCCCTCCTGACACATTTGTTTCTGTCCTCTATCACACTGGGCTTATGGCAAGGCAGAACAAACCCTATGTCTTCCATGCTCTGCTACTGGCTCACTCCTCTATGACAAGTTTATCTTTCTTGATCTGTCGCCTGGGCAAGACGCCCACCCCAGAGCTGTGTGATGTCTGTTCCCCTTATCTGGACCCCCTTTTCTCAACATTATCTTATCAAAATCTTGACTGGTATGTTACCTTCCCAAGAAGCTGTCTGACCAGGCCAACTAGGATAGCAGCCTAGCTTATGCCCTTTCTCCATGTCCTTATCTTCATTTATTTTAACACACACACACACACACACACACACACACACACACACACACACACACACAAATGCAAAACAAAAACTCCAGCACCAGTCCATTTGGTATATACTATTTGACTTTTTACCATATATGTTTGTTGTTTATTACCATTTCATCCAACAGAACAAAGTTGCACAAGGCACATGTTGTCTGTTTTTATGCCATGATAAACCTTAGAGAGCTGAAAAATGGGACTCAATGAATATTTATTGCAGTGGGAATTTGCTCCACCTATGACCTTGGGCTATCTGGCCTGATAGAGGTGGTGCTTCTTGCCTGCCTATATGACATCTTCAAAGGGAAAGGGGAGGGGTTGAGAGCTCCTGAACATGGAAGGCTTCCTGGCACATGGTTTGGAGACCTGATCTGGAGCTTTCTCCATCTTTCCCTGGGAGATGAAGAGGCAACAGCGTCACTTCATTTTGTATCAATGAATCTGTTTTTCCCATAGAATCCCTTAATAAATTGATATAGACCATTGAGTCTTTCATTACAAGTGGCACCCAGCGTAGGACCCAGACCCATGACCCTGAGATTAAGAGTCCCATGCTTTATGGATTGAAATATAACTAGAGACACAATTAACTTAATAGCCTCCTTCATAACTGTGTTTATGCTCATTGAGACATATTATAGACCCTTGGTCTGGTTAATTTCCATGGGTAATATTTTTAATTTCTAAGTTTTTAAAAATAATGTTTATTTTTTTAAAAAGCTTAAGTTTTGATTAATCTTTAAATGTACAGAAACAATCTTTGTAACTACATACTTTCACTTTGTAGTGGTTTGAAAGAAAAATGTCCCCCATAGTCTCAGGTTTTTGAACACTTGGTCCCCAGTTGGTGCCAGCGTTAGAAGAGGTTTAGATGGTATAGCCTTGCTAAAGAAAGCACACCTTAGTAAACTGATATACATAGTCCATTGAGGCTTTAATTACATTTGATGAATGAACAAAACATTTCCACAATAAACAAGTAGCACTAATCTCTCAATTTAATATAAATAAAACAAATGAAGCCATCATTTGCAGCAAACTTTCCCTGTTGTATTCTACTCTGGTTGCCTGGTGAAAGCTACAGATGTTTATGTTGCAATGCAATGGATGCAGAAGACAAACTGCACATTTTAAAGCTGAAGCTTCTGAGTCCCCATATACATTTTATGTAGCTTAAGGATTCTCTGAAGACAGCTTGCAATAAAATGGTGATTACCTCTCCTTCCACCTGCCCCAAGCTAGGCCAGCTAGCTATTCTGCTCCACAGAAAGGCAAACCTATTTATTACTGGCCTAATTCAACCTGATTGGAAGTCTGTCTGGATGCCAAAATGAGATGTAGTCCCAAATAAGCAATGTGCACAAGATATGCCCCTACCATATGCTTGGACCGTGCCTACTCCTCATGCATATGAATCATTGGGGTATCTAATTTCTACATTCAGCTATTAAGAATTTCCCATGACATGCCACAGTATGTAGGAATGTACAATGCGTCACATAGGTCTCATTTCAAAGTTTATCCCTTGCGAACGTTTCTTATTTCACCCCAAGTGGTAGGATGCAATTTATTTTCGATGGGAAAGAGTCCTGCTGGCCAACTCTCATTCCTGCACTGGCAATCATGGTGAAGACTCCTTGGAAGACTCACTAAGTATCAGGCCATTGCAGCAATGCTGAGTAGTAGAACATAACTGAGCCTGTGAGGCATCTTTGAGATACAAGTCCTGGTTGGGTCTCAGACTCCGACTTTGGCTTTGGATGATTTCAGTCATTCTCAATTCAATCTCATGAAAATCCAGGGGTGATCTCATTCCATCTTGTGCTGAACCTGGCTTGTAGACCTTTCTTGCTTTTGTCAAGAATCCAAAGCTGGCTCATGGCATCTAGAGAAGACCTTGCAAGCCTCACTCATAGAAAGTACTCCTTGATGGGCACATTTGGCCAACTGATCCCAGTTCTCATGGGACTTGTGGTTTAATTCTCAGTAGAAGAGCATGTGGTACCTTTCCCAGGTGAGCTAAGTACAGGCATCCTTCCTAGGGAGACCAATCCTTCCTCAAGGATCAATCTATCTTCCTCAGCAAGGATCACTGTACCCTGGTGATCAAGAAGTTGTGAGTTAGTCATTGAAGATTTATAACATTACATTTGACAAATATCTCTGTAGGCTTGGGTATCTTGTGAGGAAGTGCAGAGACTCATCACCTGTGTCTGTGTGTCTTCTCACAGGCCCTGTAGAGACTGACCTGCGTGATGGATGATGAAGGTGCATATTTCCTTTCCTGTTGCCTTCTCCTTAATCCAGACTCATCTTGGAAGAAATGATGAAAAGTTTAAAATACCTATGAACAAGTAGTGTTTGTAAACTCATTTATGGAGTCTGCCTAACACAGGAATTCAATGATAGGTCAGGGGACCTATCACTGGGATAGCCATAACTACACTGAGGTAAATACTTTGGGGAAGAATAAAGACAATTATTACTATAAAATTTTCATTTACTATAAGTATATATAATTTTTAAATAGGAGACCAACAAAGGCTGGGAGTACCTGAGGTGGTTGTTTATAGTTTGTGAAGCCCACAAACACTTGTAGGAACATCCACTTTTGACAGGAACCCTTTAATCAAAGCCTGTTCCACCACAGGAATGGTGTACAGTAGAAACTCTGCCTATAGGTTAGAAAGTACTAACTTGTGACCCATGCAGCAAATGTCCAGTCCTTTCTGTGACTGGGTGCTCTAGATACTCTGGGCAGATGATCTGGGGAATCAATTCAGATGACTCCATCCTCCATCTCTGGCCATGGATTATCACTCTTCAGTGTAATTCTGCAGCAGCAATTATTCCCCACATGATCAGCACCCTGACTTTTCTTCTGGCTACTCTGTGAAATCAGTCTAGCTCCTGAGACAGAGGAGCTTGGATGTCCCTTGGGAGAATCCTCAGGAAGATTCCTGGAGTTCATGTGGATGGCCCTTTGCAGGAATGTGCAAGAGTGGTGACAAATACCTTAAAGAAACCACTTTAAGAAGAAAATGTTTATTTTGGCTCACTAGTTTAGAGGGTTCATCCCAAGGTCACTTGGTTTGTTACTCTGTGACCTGTGCCAGTAAGTCAGCATCAAGGTGGGAGCATGTGGTAGAGAAAAACAACTTAAATCAGGAAAGTGTCAGAGACAAGGTGTCTTTCAAAAGTGTGCCCCGTGACCTACTTCCTCTAACCAGGCCATGTTTTCCAAAAGTCAGTTCAGCTATGAATTCATCAGTAGATTAGTTTATACATGAAAATGGTGCTCTCATGGCCCATTCACCTCTCACTGCCAATCCAGGGAACAGTCTATCAATCCGTGAGCCCTTGGGAGGGTCCCAAATGATAATAAAACTTCTGTGGAGGCAAGGGTAGCACATTCAAAGTTCTTCAGTGTATTATGTCTGTTTACTTTTAACAAGATTAATATTTATGTTTTTTTAAAGAATATGATTATCATCCAGGTGGTAGTGGAACATGCCTTTTGTTTTGTTTTGTTTTGTTTTGTTTTTCAAGACAGGGTTTCTCTGTGTAGCTTTGTGCCTTTCCTGGAACTTGTTTTGGAGACCAGGCTGGCCTCGAACTCAGAGAGATCCACCTGCCTCTACCTCCTGAGTGCTGGGATTAAAGGCATGCACCACCCCTGCCCGGCTGGCACATGCTTTTGATCCCAGCATTTGGAAGGCAGAGGCAGGTGGATCTCTGAGTTTGAGACCAGCCTGGTCTACAAAGCAAGTTCCAGGATAGCCAGGGCTACACAGAGAAACCCTGGCTCAAAAACAAACAAACAAAAATGTGAATACCAATACTTTAAATATGTTAATTACATTTTGCTTTTTATAACATTGAATTTATTATACATTTGGCAATGTTTTATTTGGTCCTAGGACAATACAGTGAAGGCTCCTGAAGAGTTTGAACAGCAAGTAAGTTGTTCCTTTCTCTCTCCTAGATTCTTTGTCCCTTCAGGGAAAAAAATCCTCATCAGCTGTCCTTGCTGGCTCTGTAGACATAAGTGCAGTCTGCTTGGATCTATCAGCCAGAAAGCAGAGCAGTGGGTTCATCCCTTGCCCCTCCCTTCTGTCCTTTATAAAAAATCCTACTTCAATCTCCAAACAGCACTGAGTCAGACACTGGCACACCATGACCATGGTGTAGATTGGAGTAATAAATGTTCCTAAGTGTGTGGACACCCAGCAGAGTGGAGCAGAACAGGCACAACCTGGAGGCACACAGTTCAGAGCCTGACTCGCTGGAGTTGTCACACAAGGAACTTGCTTCACCAGCATGTATCTCTGTGTCTGGAGTGGGAAAAGGGACACACCAAGGTGAGGCCTCTGTTCCCCAGGCGGGCCTGCATTATCTTGTGTGTGCCTCAGATATATGTTCTTGTGCTCAGTTGACAAAGAAATACATACATATATATATATATATATATATATATATATATATATATATGTATATTTAAAATTAATGACTTCAGATAAGAAATGGAACTTTTATAAGAACCCTGGCTCAGACTTCTCTATATAAAAACAAAATGGCATTGTGTTGAGTATTCAGCAAACATTGGCAAACATAAAACCTGTACTGTTGGGTGTCTGGCAGCTGGGCCTCTCTAAGCACAGCATCACCAGTTTTATGTTAGGACCAAGATATGATATCTTTCTAATTTTTATCTTAAAGTATTTTTCATAATACTTGTGAAAAGTAACGTTTTAAACACATAATCTTACACAGAAATAATACATATTATACTTGGACAAAGTTTTCTTTTGTGATACAACAACATGTAACATTTTTTTCAGCACAGAGGAAAAAAAGATTGTTTTTTTGGGAGGATGCTGCCTTAATTTTTCATGTTTTATAAAGGCAATGAGTTTTCAACTAAGGAATTTGAGGTTTCCCCAAATTTTTTTCTGACTTTCCCCATATAAACTGTAATCAAGACATGGGGTAGAAAGGATTGAAGGAGGAAATTTAACACTGTGTTGTCTCTTTATTCTTGAACCTTGGTGTAATTTTCAATGGTGTGCTTCAGGCCACCTATAAATTTTGACGTTCTAGAATGCCAATGGATATTAAGGTCCGCCAGCCCAACCCTCAACTTAAGCTAGACTACAGATAGAAATGATACTCCACAATACTTCATTCACACAGTTATGTGAATTAGTCATTCACTGTCTTTGTCTCCTTGCTGTATGCACAGAATGTATGTGCCTGCATAAACACATTCTTATATATGCACACACAAGCATACTTCAACACCCAGGCATACACAGCATGCACACGTACAAATACACTTGCCCCCACACGGGCAGTGTAATTTTATTTGCTTAGGCCTATTTCATGTGTGTGTCAAGAAGGGTAGAACAGTTTTCCTGTGCTGCCCATACCTGACTACATGTGAGTTAAAAGCACAAATGAATAAAAAGTGAATGATTAGATTCTTAATTTTAGCTCAGTTTCAGAAATGAATTCACAACCACTGTCAGTTTTCAACCAGGATCATGTTCAACACTCAGCAGACTTGAGACCCTTTTGGGCAGGATGGATGACATTCACCCCCAGCCTCTACTTCTTCCAGACATCCCCCAAGGACAAAGGCATCTGTGAGTACAGATGGGTCAGGGCATTTTGGATCATGAGCCTATCCACATCTACATGCCACTCTAAGTACTGCAACCTGCACTGGTTTGAAATATACCAATTAGTTTTAAATGACAAAAGTCGCTGCAAACCCAAAGAACAGAATGCTCTCCTAGGAGATGTGTGGAGACAGGTTTTACACATTATCCTGACAGACAGGAGAGGGAAGTAACAGTCACAGGTCTTGCCAAAAACAACATTTATGAAAACTCCTCTTTAAAGGAGCCTCACTGCTGGCCATGGTACTGGTTTCTCCAGCTTACCTCCCTCCAGCCCCAGTTTAAAAATGTGAGGAAGGAATGAAAAAGAAGTATTAGATAATCTTCCATACTAGCCAAATAAGTAGTGTATCTGTCTACCAGCTGAAGAAATGTTTCAGTATCCGGCATTTTAAACACAAAGATTCTTGCACCGACTTCTTAACTCAGTATCCTTTCTGCTTTCTCAAAAATTTTCTTAAGATTATCTAGATTAAAACTTCAGGGGCTTATGTGGGGACACTTTGCTCAGCCTGGAAGGAGGGGACTGGACTTGCCTGTACTGAATCTACCAGGTTTGAGCTGAATCCCCAGGAGTCTTTGCCCTGGAGGAGATGGGAATGGGGGAGGGGGGAGGAACTAGGGGAGAAAGCAGGGGCAGGGGTGGGAGGGGGGAGGACAAAGAAAAAAAACTTCAGTCACATGCATTGCTTTTGATTTTGTCTTCCACAAAAACTTTCAAAACTGTTACAACACACATCGCAGACAGAATCATTACACACATTTGTAGAAAAACTAAAAACAAACTATGAATTTTTTTTTTCCTGAGTTCCATGGACATTTTTAACTCTTGGTTTTACAAGACATTTACTGGATGGTATATTCATTTAGAGATGCTACATTTGTCTAAGCCTTGGATCTTTGCAGTTTTGCTTGATTATTCAGCTGAATGGAGTTGGGCTTCACTGTCCTGTGTTTTGTTACTGTTCATAGTAGTGTTAATGCCTTGAAATTGTACATCAGGATTGTCCTGTGGTGCTCATAGAATTTATCTGTTCTTTGCTCAAGTTGTCTTAGGCAGCAGGAAACTGATGTGTTTGCTTCATCCTCACATGTAAGTCTTCCCACATGATACTGGTACTCAAAGTCTTGGTAGTAGTTGGGCAGGTGGCTCTCTACTAACAGTAAGCATATCTCTGCTATGCAAACTTTCAGCTGCAGATCAGATGGCAGTAATGCATGAGCAATCAGGGGGCTTATGCTCAGCTCATAGGTAAAATCTGGAAGGAGGTGGCATTTGGATTAGAACCTTATTCCAAGACCACCTCCACATGCTGACTGCAATTAACCAGAACTTTCTCTCTTACTTAAAAAATAAATCAGCCTTCAAGTTGGGAAAAAGCTGGGGTTCTGGAAGGACAGAATCAAGCTGCCCCTCAAGAAGTATGAAACCAATATCTCTTCTGGTGAAATCTGTTCTGGTGAATGCCTGGAGACATGGAGCCCACAGAATCTCTCTTGGTTACTTTCTGTGGACATGGTGTCTACAACATACCTTCTGATCATTGTATGTGGGTGTTGTGTTTTTGATATCTCTCGTGTTCACCATCTGTGAACTACACAGTGTCCATGACATCTTTTCTGGTTGCTATCTAGGGAAATGGTGCTCATTGCATCTCTCCTAGTTTCTGTCTGGGAATGTGGAGGCTATAGTATCTCTCCTGATTACTGTGTGGAAACATGAAGTCCTTGGTGTTTCATATGGTTAGTGCCCTGGTATAGTGTCCATGGCATCTCTCTTAGCAGGACAAGCCACTCAGGAGCTGTGAAATCAATACCTTTCCTGGAAGACAGCACTGTGCTCACCCAAGTCAATAACTAAAGGCTCCCTCTCTTTTGTTCTATGGTCTGTTCCACTACTTATCTGCCTATGCTGTCTCCTGGGAATCCCAGAACCCTAGGCCACACTGACCTTCTTCCTTAGAAGGATCACACTAACTGGCCACACAGGCCCACACCATGACCTTCCTGGCCAAAATGCTTCTCTGTCACCTTAGCCCTCTTACCATCTTCTCACCACAAAACCCAAGAGAGGATTTCCACCATTAGGTCTTGTCTTCCTTTTGTTCTGGCTTCATATTTATCTCAAAGTAGATGTCAACCTCCCATTACCTCCCCCGCACTGGCCTATGATGTTGGAAGCTGCCTAGCTCTTGGTCTGTACTTGTATTTTTCCTCATCACCCAAAGTCACTGAACTCCACTGTCTGTCTCTGGGCTTACTCTGCCTACCAAAGAGGATTTCCTTTCTTCTTAATCTTTGTAAAGATCTTTACTACATTAAACCCTAGAAACAAGAAAAAGTAGCCTTGCTTCTCTCCTATGTCCAAATATGAAGAAAATAAGTATTTTACAGTATGAGAACATGTGCATCTCTAATCTCATTCAGACCTCTAGTTAGGATTTCTATTGCTGTGAAGATGTATTATGATCACAGTAACTCTTATGAAGGAAAACATTTAATTGGAACTGGCTTATAGTTCAGAGGTTTAGTCCATTATCATCATGGTTAGAAGCATGGTAGCATATAGGCAGACATGGTGCTGGAAAAGGAGCTGAGAGTTCTATATCTTGATTCACAAGCAACAGAAGGAGACTGTCTGGCACACTGGGCATAGCTTGAGCATATGAGACCTCAAAGCCTGCCCCATAGTGACACACTTCCTCCAAGGCCACACCTACACTAACAAGGCTACACCTCCTAATAGTGCCACTCTCTATGGGTCAAGCATTCAAACACTGCAGTCTGTGGGGGCCATACTTATTCAAACCACCACAGACCACCCCAGACACCAATCACTGAGCAGCACACAGTCCTAGTGGTGTTGGAAGTACAGGTGTCACCTTTCATGAGGTTCACTGAGCCTCCACTCTGCGCTTCTCTAGCCCAGTAAGCTCAGAGATATTATTACCTGAAAACGTTTCTCTTATCACTTAAAAAAATGAAGGAATAGTAAGTGGACATCTTTGAGGATATTACATTCATATTAAGACAATAATAATAAAAGAATGACCACAGCTTGAGAATGCCCTTTCTTATGCTGATTTACAAGCTTCTATTGCCTTACTAGGTTTTGTGTGTTTGCCTGTTTCCTATGCAAAAAGTTTACGGTTCACCATTTGGAGAATAAAGAACAAGGGTAGAATGAGAGATACAGTATCTTTAAAGAGAGTTATTCATGAGGCAATGTCCTAGAAACTGCAAGGAAATAATTAATTCTAAATTTTTAATGTGGATTGCAAATTGATGGTTATTAGAATCCTTATTTTCTCTGTGAGGAATTTTTTAAATTAAATACTTCATAATTCAGATATGGTATCAGAAGCCTAAGTCCAAGCCAGCAAAGCCTCTGTGGTTTGGGGTTTCTGATATGGTCTTGCTGAGGACTTGAATGCATAATGAATGGGTATAATGAAGTCAAAACACAATTCCCTTAGACTTCTACAAAATATCAAGCAATGGAAAAAGATAAATGAGACAGATTATTGACAGGAGATAAAAATACCATTGTTCTTGAATTTTGAGGAAATGAAATACAGAGTGCCTTTAGAAGGTAGAATTTAAGTCAGTAGAAAAGTAATTGGAATAATCTCTTAGATCCATGGTTTTTGTTCAAATATTTTAATTAATACTTATCTCTAATTACAAACAAAATACAATGTTGTCCTACAGTGGTCCTTGACTTGTGATAAAAAGACTCAACAGTGATTTTTGTGTGATATCGCATCTGGTGGAAGCAAAGAGAACAGGATAATTTCTAAAGAGTTATATTTTATTTGGTGTCTATTCTACATTATGTGATAAACATTTTCATCTTTTAAAAACAATTTTATTACATGTTTATTTACTTATTTACCTATTTATTTGTGTGTGTGTGTGTGTGTGTGTGTGTGTGTGTGTGTGTGTGTGTGATTGCTCAGGTTAGGAGATCAGAGGACAACTTACCGGAGTTGGTTTCCTGCTTCCACCATGTAGGGCCCAGGGATTAAACAGCTCAGGTTATCAGAGCTGGCAGCAGGTGCTTTACCCTCTGAGACATCTCACAGACCCAAACACAGGATGACATACTGAATAAAGGACACTCTATCACAAACTGAGTTGTCTTTTGTTGTTGTTATTGTTTTGAGACAAGTTTCTCTGTATAACAGCCCTGGCTGCCCTGAAACTCACTTTATAGACCAGGCTGCCTTCAAACTTACAGAGATCAGCTTGTCTCTCCCTTCTGAGAGTTGAGATTAAAGGTATGCAGCACTAAGCCTAGCCAAACTGATACTTTTTATGTCTAATATTTTATTACACTGTATTTAGATATCTAGAACAAAACTTATAACTTGTAAATCATTTAAATAAAAATTAAATTGAAAGCATAATGTAATTCCATTTTTCTTTCTACAAATGTATTTTTTCTTGCATTAACAGGGCAGAATTATGGCAGCCTTAGCTTGGGAGAAGCAAGAAAACCCTCACCATACTATCTGAGAGGAGTCTCCTTACATATATAGTCCCTGGGAGAACAGCTTCCTTTCAGAAACATGTACTGATACAGTTGTGTTCTCCAATTCTGGTCCTTCATCTCCATTTTAGTTGAATCTCAAATCCCTTTGAATTGGTAACTGGACTTTCAAACTCAAGTGCTTCTAATAATAATTTAAATAATGACTCCATTTTTCTATGTCACTTTTAAAATAATTTTTGATTAGTTCTGTTATATATTGATTTTTAACTGTATCTCCAGTTTTTTATAATTTGTTTTTCTGCCTGATATAGATTCCATTTTGCAAAACAATCCAAGTAAGATGTGATGGTTAGTGTTAACTGTCAACTTGATAAAATCTAGAATCATTTGGCGGATGTTCATCTGTGCCTCTATGCATGCCTATAGGTAATAATCTTGATCATGTTAATTGAAGTAGGAAGATCCACCCACTGTGAGTGGCACCATTCCTTAAGCAAGGGGTTGTGGATTGTGTAAGAGTAAAGAAAGCAAGCTGAGCAGTAGCATCTATGCTTATATTGCTCTTTGCTTCAGACTAAGGATGACATGTGACCCACTACGTCAAGCTCCTCCTTGCCTTGACTATCCCACCATGATGAACTATATCTATAAATCTGTTCTCCCTTAAGTTGCTATTGTCAGAGTATTTTATTGTGATAATGGAAAAGATACAAAAATAAAAGAAAATCATATAAAGTCAGTATATGTTATTTGCTCTTAAATAATCAAATCACATTTTTAGTCTATTGCACTTTTAAATTCAGAGTGTTTGAGTTCAACTGTCCTTTATGGATTTGCATAACTTTGTTAGTTTTACTTTATGTGTTAGAAGTGAAATTATTAGGTACTTTGGAGTTTGTGTTCTTTTATCCTTTTGTTTCTATTATCAATATACAGTCTTATTAGTTTTTCAAATTTATTCTTTATTTAAACTAAGGTTAATTTTCTTGTAGTAAATCTATTTCTTTGAATCTTTACTTAATATTTTTGTTCTAATTCTTCTTTTCCATTTTTCAGTTTAAAAGTGTTGCTTTGCAATTGATAATTTCACATTTAATTATTTGAGTATGATCTTCTAATCTTTGGTAGAAGTTGGTATGTTTGAACTTATTTCTAAGATGCTTGGATTGTGTATCTGGAAGACTTTAGTGTGAGTTTCTTTTTCCAGATTTATTTTCACTGATGTTTCTTTTACTCTCTTACTTTCATTGTTGGTTCATAAGGTTTTTTTCTAGTTTATTCACCTTTCTACAATGCGATATATTTTAAAAATAATTTCGTTATAAAAATCAATTTTTAAAATATTTTATTTTTAATTGTTTTATTCTGAAATGTATATGTTAGAATGTTGATTTGTGAAAGTGAGTGTCTGCAGTGTTTGCGTAGGACAGAAGATGTTGGATCCACTGAAGCTGGAGTTATAGGCAACCATGCTCTTCACTGCTGAACCATCACTTTGGCTCCCCAAAGTAACTTAAGTGATATTCCATCATTCTTCCAAAGCTTTCAGTCTCTTTCATCTTGTCTACTTTATAATGAAATTCCTTCTTTTTGATGGGTTATCTGGGTGGTTGTTAGAGAGTATCAAATTAACTACCTGACAATGTGTTTTGTACAGTTAACTCTTGATGGTCTTTTCTTTCCTTCATAACCTACAGATACCATTATGTTGTCTTTTAATCACTGCTACGGATAATAAAAATTTTACTGTTGACCTATTTTTTCTTCATAAATAATCTGTCTTTGCTCCCTGGTCATGTTCAATTCTTCTACTTTGCCTGGGATACTTTGAAAAGTTCCTAGAGTGTGCCTAGGTGCAGAGTTGTTTTTGTGTGACCTATGTGATCAGAATTTTGTGTGATCTATGTCTTATGTTATACTGGAGTTTTGCAACTGTTGTTTTCCCTGAACTTTGCACCTTCTTTTGAGATCCTGTTTGAGGTGTCCACAGCCTGTCACTATGGCCTTCTGTTGTATTACAGATTTTTCTCAGGAAGACACAGACATCTACTGACCCTAGAGAGAGAACCCACAAAAGACCACAGTGACAGTTGTACCAAAGTCACCTTAGTGAACAATGGGGGTTTGACTGGTATTACTAATAGGAATGTAGGTGAAGGGTTACTTACACTGAGGAGTAAAGGGAAAATAGCAAGCTTTAACATTAATTAAGTATGATTAACAAGCTTACTTAAGTTACATAAGAAAGGAAAAAAGTAAGAAACTGTAGTTAGAGTTTTCCTGCCTGGCCCAGTCAGGACAAATCTCTCTTACCCGCCAGTCCCACAGTCTCTCAGACCCAACCAAGAAAGCACACAGAAACTTACATTGTTTACAAACTGTATGGCTGTGGCAGGCTTCTTGTATATCTACTTCTTCTATCTTAAATTAACCCATTTCTGTTAGTCTATACTTTGCCACATGGCTTGTGGCTTACCAGTGTCTTTACATGTTTTCCATGGCAGTGGCTGGCCATGTCTCCTCCAGCCTTCTACTTCCCAGAATTCTCTTCTCTCTTGTCCCGCCTATACTTCCTGCCTGGCCACTGGCCAATCAGAACTTTATTTACACAGAGTGATATCCACAGCAAGAAACTTTCTAATCTGAGACAACAAAGTTAACACTGAACTACCAACTTCTGCTTTTATAAACCTGCTTGTCCCTTCACTTTTTCTGAAAAGTATAACATCTGCTTGTCTCCACTAAGTGACCACCGCCAATATCCATGTAGACAACAAGTTCTGTTTGCTAAAGATAACACTGTCTTAACTAGAAACTGCAAATCTCAGATTCTATAAAACTTGCTTAGTTTTGGGGAAAAAAATCTCTTTTGGGGCAAGGATAAAAAGATCACCATAAGATGACCATGAAACTATGATGATGCCTAATCCTATATAAACCACAAAATGTTTCTGATCTGGGCTGGGTTTCTTTAAGAAATAACTAGAGGTTACAGCTGTGTGCTAATTAAAACGTTTTTCCTTTATTTGTGAGTGCCGAGAAGCTCTCACTCTGAAAGACTGAGTCCTGCCTGCCCCCAACTTGTTGAGGCCCTCCAAGACAGGCCTTTGTATTGCTGAAAGAGGTGCTCAAAGCCCTGTGGAGAAGGAGTAGGAAGACAAGAAGAGTGCTCCCCAATGGTATTTCAGGCACTTCTTGTTTGAAGTGCTTTCTGACTGTCTGGACAGATGACCTCTAGCCCAAACTCTTTTGGAGATAAAGACAAACTCATCAACGAACCTGCAGATGAGGTAAGCTCTGGAACTGGACCTCAATCTGGCTCACCTCACAGAAATGGAAGAGGACTCTAGGCATGTCCTAAAGAGGATTTTTTTTTTTTTTTAGGAAAAATCTGGATTGAGGAAGGGCTTTCTTGGGAAGGCATATCAAGGTGGCCATGGGCCTTCAGGAGGCTTTCCTAGGATGACCATCAGGTTAGTGCTGTGTGACAGACTTTTACTGAGGAGACATAAACAAGGTCTGTGCTACAATGTGAGTTCTAGTTCAGCCAAGGCTACAAGTGATACACTGTCTCAGACATATATAATTTCATTCAACTGTTCTATAAATGAGTCTACGCTTTCTTTCTAAAATACTTCTTAATTTTTTTCTTTTTTAAACTATCATTTGGAAATGCTATAAAAATTCTATTCAAGTACCTGAGAACTTTTGGTGATCATTTTTAAGTATCTTTCCACCTGCATTAGCACTTAAAGAATTTGTAGGAATATTAATTTTTATTTGTACTTTATCTGGTGTCCTTGCTCTTAGCGTCTCAGTTATTTTTAGTCTTTGTGGTTAAGTCTTATTATGAGCTTGGTCACCTCACTGTAATCCCACAGCTCTGTGTGTATAGAGGTTTGTACATTTGTAATTTTACATTTCCATGTTTGTAGTCCTATGGTTTGCACCCATTCTTTACTCACTTACAGAAATACATTTTGGCTGTTAAAATCACATAGATAATGTAGATTTGAATTCTACTTAAACATGTTTTACAGGCCAGGTAGTGGTGGCGCACACCTTTAATCCCAGCACTTGGAAGGCAGAGCGAGGTGAATCTCTGTGAGTTCGAGCCTGGGCTACCAAGTGAGTTCCAGGAAAGGTGCAAAACTACACAGTGAAACCCTGTCTCAAAAAACAAAACAAAACAAAACAAAACAAACAAACAAACAAAAAACCAACATGTTTTACAGTTAAGAATTTAACATATACATTTTAAAAAATTATTCTTTGACATTTTCAACACATCCATAGAATGCATTTTGGTCACATATATCCATCTTTACTTATTCCAACTCTCCTTAGTTCCCCTGACTCCAATTCCCCCCTCAACTTATATAAGACATATATAATTTCAAGCCAGTCAAAAATTTTCAACATGAATGGGAGAAGGGGAAAGAGATCCCCTTCTTGGATGGTTGCTGAGGGAGGAAGAGTCACATTTCTTTGGGGACATGACTTCTGCTAGTAGGTTGCCCATGCCTCAGTGGGTGGCTCTACACCCATGCACACTTAGGCAACACTAACTGAACTCAGTGTTCTCAGTATAACACACACACACACACACACACACACACACACACACACACACACACACACTGGAGATCTTACTTCTTTCTTGTCAGAGCTCTATCTGTATCCTATAGCTTATGGCTGGTAAGATGCTCCTAAGGTAAATGCTATTGTTGCACAAATGCTCCTGGAACATGACTGTCCACTGAAACGAAATTTCCCCTCAGGAAGTCTAGATCATACCAGAGCCCCAGAGCCTCAGCCCTCAATGTTTTATTCTAAATTTGGCCTAAGTCTAAAGTCTTGTATTTGTGTTGAATTCAGTTGATGCTCACAGTTCAACATTTTAGGTTACATCTTTCAAGTGTCTACAGTTCTCCCTTCCCCTTTCCTTCCTCCTACTCCCTCTCCTTACTTCCTCTTCTTCTTCCTCCCCTTTCCCTCAACCAGTTGACATGCTGACTCATGACAAAGCACAAACTAACTATAAAATGTTTAAAATTAAATTTACCAAGAACACAGAATGAAACTTTTTAATTTATTTAGTATACAAGATGATGTTTCCTTGTGACATTGTCACAAATCTGTCATTGTACTTGTTCTGATTTGTCCCCACTACTCTTTCTTGTCCCCAACATCCTAAGAGTTTTGATGTGTTGAATTTTTACCCCTAATTTTAAGTTAAAATTTTATAATTTCCTGTTTTATACTTTAATCTGTCAGTTACTTGTACAAGTCAACTGTTTAACTTCAGTGTGTTTTGGGGACCATGTAGTTAACTTCTTTTTAAGAGCCAGTTGTGAATTCCATCACTTGAAATTTCCTGGGTTTTGTTTAAGAGGCAGCTAGCTTGCTGTCTGTTAGCAGTGACTCATGGGGGAACGAATGTGCTTTTGGGATTTGTTGAATAAAAATGTTAATTAAATCAAATTGACTAGTTACATTCAAGTTTTCTCTATCTTTGGTGAGTCTATTGTCTAATTTTTCTACTGATTAATGAGACATGGGTATTAAACTCTAAACTGAGGATTTGCATATTTATTCCTTTTCTTGATCCACAGGTTCTGAGATTTTGCTTTAATCTATTGTTTACTCTGGGAAAATCAAGCTGTTATTGAGAATTTTTCTTCCTATTGTGATATTTGATTTTCCTATAGTTTCCTAAGTATAAAATGGATTTAAACTCTGCTTTGGCTGAAAAGCATTGACTCCTCACTTGACCCCACAAGGTATTGAAGAGCAGGATAGAAGCCTGGAGTTTCTGCTTTTTCACTTGTCTTCTTGACTTGAGTCAGATACCTATGTGACTCTACATGTAGGCATATTCATTGTTCAGAGAATGGCTGTCTACAAAATAGTTATCATGAGTTCAATTATCATGGGTTCCAGGTACAGCAGAGTCTTTCAAATCACTCCACAATGAGATTACTCCAAAAAGCTTTAATCATCTCTTGGGGACCAGATTGTCCCCATAGGACATAAGAATCTCCCAGAAGACAGAAATTTTGTGAAGCTAGAGTTCAGTTGCTTGGTTATGCAGAACCTTCTCTGCCCGAGTGTTTCCCCTGTGCTCAGATTCTGTAGCTTATGTCTGGATTCAATATGGCTGAGATGCTTGATTTCCTCCTCTTCCTAACATTGCCATATTGATTAAATTCCTTTCTGCCTTTTCACTATTATTTCTCCATTTGATGCTGGTGCGAGTAGCTGAACCTAAAATTGAGATCCTCTGGAGTAATGCCTCTGGGCTAGGACTCCAGTAACATGAGGGTATATTATTGGAACACCTAGTAAACTTGATGTTAGTGCTGAGAGCTATAATATACTTGCTCATCTTTTACTATGGACCTATTTGTACCTTTGGTTTAAAAATCTGTTTTCTTTTAAAAGCATGCATTTGAGGCTTGCTTTTTCATCCACTTTGAGTCTCTTTAATTTGTAGCATTTAGTTTATTTATGTAATTTATTGGTTGATATGGCTAGGCTTAAGTCTGCCATCTGGCATTGATTTGTTTTCCATTTCTTCCTCGGTCTTATTTCCTGTCTTCTTTTAGATTATTTTAGTTTTGTTTGCTTGTTGGTTTTATGGGTTTCTTGTGTTTGTTTTAGTAATCATTTTGTTTTTTTTTTTAAATATTTTTAAATCTAAGATTAATTTTTCTTCTTAGTGGATCTTTAGTATGATTACTTACATTAACATATTAAATAAGTATCATAATAACACTTTGTGTATGATATAAAAATCTTACCCTACTCTCTGCCTCCTCTTGTCTTTTGTACCATTATTGTCATAGATTTTATTTCTAAAATAAGCTAAATCCCAAAGGATACCATCTATTTTCATTTTAAACATTAAGTTGATTTTATAAACATTTGAGAAAATAAAATACAATTCCAGTAGCAACCCCTAATACTTATTATGCTTTCAAACCTCTTTAATCCTTTCTGTAGAACTTAATTTTCAATTTCTATCATTTTCTTTTGTCCTGAAATTTTCTTTCATATTTCTGTAGTATGGATCTGGTAACAATATAGTCTCTCAACTCGAGCATAATTGAAATTACATTCTTGTTGTTACCAATCATTTGGCTTATGTTTTTATGTTATCTAGCTAGGACTGGAGATAGATGAGAAGCTTCTGTAGTACTGACCCTTGGCAGCTTCTGAAATCCTCCGTTTCTGGCAGAGCAGAATCTGATAGCTACGAACAATAGTAGGTGGCACCCTCTCCTGTTGCAGTTTGCATGCAACTCTGCCTTACTGGGGTGCTTAACTCTAGAATGATAGATTTACAGCTCATTTATAGGCCTAGGAAGTGAGGATTCCTCAGCCTATGGCAGCTCTAGGTGTTCCTGGGACCAAGATCTCTTAGGCTTTTGGCCCTTACAGGTTGTTAGCACTCTGGCATTTTTCCAGTGACCACGGCATACAGTGTTTCTTCTCCAGCTCTTGATAGGCTTGTATCATCCCCCAGTCAGAGCTTTCTACACTCTCTTGGCTTCTCATTACTATTACCGTTCCTCATTGCGTTGGCCACTTCTGTGGTTTCTGCCCCAGCAACTGTATGAAACGTATCAGGTACCTCTCATCACTACTGATACCCCCACTGCTGCTTCTGCTGGGTGGCTGCCACTACTGCCGTCTGCCACTGCTATGCCATCTACCCCGATACCATTGCCACCACTGTCACCATTGACTCAATTGCTATGGACACTTTCTCTATTGCAGTCATTGTTGCCATACTTCTTGATTCATATTATAAGCTTAATTTAATTATAGTGGAAAGTAAAACCATGTGGTGGAAGACCACTTGAAAGAAGACAATTTTGGTTGTAATATTATAAAACCTAGGGCATGCAGGACTATATGGTGTCTCCTGAAGTCTCAAAAACTGAGGGAGACATCCTACTTACATAGCTAGAAAAAGAGTGCTTTCACCAATCATATCAGACTTTCATGAAAATTCATTCCAAATATGACATTATACCAGTCACATAGACTTCTGTTAGTCTCCCATGGAAAAAAGCACCCCCCTATGCAAGGTGGAAATAATTTCATGGTCAACAAGATTTCAGAGTCTGGCATAAGCTATGTGAAATACATGTTGCTAGGCCTATGCCTCCAGAAGTTAGAATCTTGCTTTGGCAACAAGCAGTTGTGATTGTAGTGCAGCTCACTCAGGCTATCCATAGAGTGTGCACAATGACCAGTGATGACTAGGGTAGTTTGGATAGATGTTTTACTGAAATTCCTTTGCTCAGGGTATCCAGGGCACCAGGGGAGAGTCTAACAGCTGTTTGCTAGGAAAGCCAATCTGTTCCAGCTTCCAATATCTCAACTTATAAGAGAAGATAAACATCAAAAGAATTACTTAGAATAAAGATTTATCAGTCACATTAATAGCAATTTTAGCATTATTTAACATTGTTTTTGCAGTATGTAGCTCCTGTCCAGTGTTAACAATGGATCTCCTCTTTCTATTTCAATCTTACCTTCATCCCTCAAGTACTGAGTGTACAGAAAGGCCACCCTTCCCAGTGGTTCCTGTCTGCTTTCAGCCATGAGAGACCCTGACTTGTTACAAATGTCCTGACTGGACATTGTCTGGCCAGCGTCTTCATGGACCACCTGTTAGTGTGTTGCTCTATCCCATGAGACTTTTCTCAATGGTGTCCTTTCTTCCTAAAAACTGAGTTGTCCAAACTGAGCATCTTTATCTTCTGTCAATTAACTTGGAGAAAACAGTCTATTATCTGCAAGGAAGCTGAATACAATGCACTGTTACTCTGTCTGGAGAAGGTTAGAAAAGTATGGAAATAGGTAAATGACATTTTTATTCCTCAAAGTAGAGGTAAAAATAACAGTTTGTATCTCCAATTAACATGGCAGATATTAGACCTGGGATGGACAATGGGAGCAGGAGCTCAGAGGCTTCATAATAGACTTGCCAGCAAGACACGGTTCATGGGGAAGCTGTGACCAGGAATTAGAGGTTGGTAATGAGGGGACAAATGAAGAATTGTGAGTGTATGTTTTCAGGGAAAGGAAAATCCCATAAGTAGCCAGTGAAACTTAAGTACAACAGGATGTAACTGGCTGGGGTTCCGTGTTTTCTATTTCAGGGAGTTGGGAGCTGGAAGGAAAGGACAGCTGAAGGCTGGGTTCCCGCCCTAAGATACTGCCTGGGGTTTCAGAGAAACAATCAGTAGAACATACTTAGAGTCATAATTGGAAGACTGGCTCAGATGATCATGGAGCAGGAATTCTGGAGAGGCCTACAACCACAACAGACAGCTGTCATGTGTAGACTCCGGGTTGAGAGTAGTATGACTCAGTCCAGTAACTCTCAAACACAGGCTGGGAAGCTAAACTTGTGATGTCAGAGTAAGGCAGGCATGACAGGTATGCCCCAGCTTTGGGAGAAGCACCAACTCACCCTTTATAGTTATTTTCTTCAGGTCCATGATGCAGTGTTGACACACAGGAGAGCATCCTTCTGGTCCCTTTAGAGTCACACCTAACCTTCTCATGAAAATGCCTCCACAAATGCTCCAAACAATACTTTCCAAGGCTTCTAGGTACTCCATAATTCAGCCATGTTGATGTCTAAAATTACCTTTCTTGACAGCTATAATAGAGGTAAATTATATCCACAGCTATTTATTCAATATTGGACCAAATGCTTTAAAATAGAAAAATAAAGTAGAATGTATCTTAAGAGCACAGGCAGCATGGCTTGCTTAGGGGTCTGTGGAAGAACTCATTTGCTTCCAGTGAAGGGGGAGAGAGAGAGAGAGAGAGAGAGAGAGAGAGAGAGAGAGAGAGAAAAGAGAGAAGAAAAGAGAGGAGGGAAGGAGAGAGGGAGAGAAGACTGTGCCTGGCCTGGGTTTTAAAACCTCAAAGTCCACCCCAGTCACACACTTCCTCCAACAAGGCCACACCTCCTAATTATTCAAGTCTTTCTTAAATAGTTGCACTCTCTGATGAATAAGCATTCAAATATATGGGCCTATGAGGTCTTTTTAAATTCAAACCACCACAACATGGATAATAAATTGTCTGCAAAGATCCTATCCTGTGATCTTATAGGAAAACTAGTGGGTCTTGCAATCCTGCTTCCTCATCTGCATCATTGCATGAGAGTATGTTACAATCTCACACTATTTAGGATCCAATTTCCTGATTGCCTGACCCCTGTGTCCCCACCCTGCTAGGTGTACAGCCCTTTGCCCTATACTCTCAACTTGTTCTTGCCTCATACAAGAATCACATTTGGATGTCCTGAATGAAAGGATGACAAATGTATTTTCATTTCCTTACAAATTAAGCTCCCTCAGTAGCATATCCCCAAGACTGAGGATGACTAGCTAGGACCTGGGATATAGAAGCTCTGAATAATTCTGTGAATGAAATTAGCATAATAGGAATCAGACATGGCCAAGGACCATGACATTCTATAGACCCCATGACATTACAAAACTTTTAGGACAGAACATGACCAAGCTACATGACATCCTCTTAAGCAAGAAGCCCAGGGGGATCAGTACCTCTGCCCACTTAACTATCTTGTCCAAGGCCAGAGCCTTCCAAGGTTACATGGTATCCATTCAGATTTTGATTCTGTAACCAAAACAAGAGCCCTGTGTTACTATGGTCATGGCTTCTGCAAGACAGACTCAAATATTCTTCCCATGGACTTCTGAACACCCTGGCTTCATGGGATTCAGGCCAAAGAAGACCCCACTGGGAAATTGACTCTTACCTAATCCAGATTTTGTGCACATTGGGCATATGGTACACATGCCCAGTTGCACCACACAGTTTCTCCACAACAGGAATCAACACAGTGTGCCTTATTTCAACTGTAACAAAAGCAAATGCGTTCACTCTCAAGCAAGGCCAGTTTGTCTCTGCTGCCATGTTACAACGGGCAGCAGAACCAGAGCTTGGTCTCCTTACAATAACCTAATTTCACAGTGTGGTCATGAACTTATAAAGTGTGCTATAATTTTTTAACCAAATTAGATGATTGAGAGAGTCTCAGAAAAGAAAACCCTGTGATATCACCCCAGCCTCAAGTGAGAAATTTGGCATTTTCATCCTCTTTCAAGACAGAGCCCTTCCAGACACAGGGAGTGACTGTTATTGGCAGAAGATGCTATTCACAATGTGAAGGGAATCCCCAGGGACCAAGAATGGTGCCACAAAGTTCTATTTTCTAGAGAGGTAGCTGACCCACATTCCTTTAGAATTTACATCTGACGAGCAACCCATCTCCCATGTACTTTGCCAACACTAGTGTTCACTACATGTCCAGCTTTCATGATTCTCTTGGCAAAATGTGTGTAATGTATGTAGAGATACTGTGTAAATCTATAGATGGTATCAAAAGTCTCAGCAGGCAGATTCTACATGTGTGGTTAAGCTGAGAAGCACATCCATTCAGCTAACAATTATATATTTTGCCCTGCCCAGTCTTAAGTTCAGCCTTGGGACAGTGAGGCCTCTAAGGATAGGGCCAAGAATTATCTAACTGTTCCAGTGTTTTAACTAAGGAAGTTTTAAAGTGACAAAAGTTTGGAGCCTGTTTATAATTTATTTTTAAAAAATTTAAAAGAAATTGCACATGAGACCCAGAAGTAAACATTTCTATAATTTTTAGACTCTGGATAACATGTTTGAGAACACAGCTCATGTGCTGCCAGGACATGGAGTCAGTCTGATGGCCTGTCATCCCAGAGGATCTGTGGTTCCCATTGCTTGTGACATCAGATATTTTCTTTTTGTTTGTCATGTGTTTCTTGACTAAGGCTCATCCTGCTAAAATAAAAGTTACTTTGCAGGTACTAACCTACCTCATCATCGAGACTGTTTCTTAAAGGATGTCCCTAAAAGAGGGATGGATCTGTCAGGTTAGAGAGAATTTCAGAACCAAAGGCAGTGACAGACTTTCCAGGGACTAATTACAAACTGTATGGCCTATGGCTCAGGCTCATTAGTAACTAGCTCTTACAACTTAACCCATTCTATTAATCTATGTTTTGCCCCATGGTTTTGTGGCATTACCTGTTCTCTCACATCTTGCTTCCCTGGTGGCAGCTTGCAGCATCTGCTGTGACTCCACTCTTTTTCATCTCCATCTTCTGTTTCAATGTCCCGCCTAACCTTACTCTGCCTCACCATTGGCCAAACAGCTTTATTTATCAACCTGTAAGAGCAACACATTCACAGTATACAGAAAGACATCCCACAGTACTTCTCCTTTTCTGTCTAATCGAAAAGGGAGGTTTTAACTTTAACAGTAAAATTATATATAACAAAACAGTTAACAAGCAAGAATTGCAGTTACAATATCTAGTCTATTTGTATTTGGTAAAATTAAAGAAAATATTCTATCATCTATCCTATATTTGTGAGTCTAAAGTTTTATATCTAATTTATCTTTTATCATAACTAAGAAAAACTGTAATTATAATTATCTAGTCTTCAACTCCATCAATGACCCCAGAGGGATATAATACCTAAGTAAACAGTAAGTGCAACTTCTAAAGTTCTAGAAATGACAGAGACAGCTGACTATCTCGACAGTCATCCAAAGTTCCTCTGCAATGTTGGGGCATCCATCTTCAGCCTACAGGCCTAGAGTCTCTGGCAGACATCCCCCCCCCACCAAGACAGGGTTTCTCTGTGTAGTTTTGTTGCTTGTCCTAGATCTCACTTTGCAAACCAGGCTGTCCTTGAAGTCATAGAGATTTGCCTGCCTCTGCCTCCTGAGTGCTGGGATTAAAGGTGTGTGCCACCACCATTTGGTACTGGCAGACTTTTTAGTGAAGCAGGAAATTTGAAGGATTGTCTTGCCTATTGGCAAAATTCATCAGTCGCTTTCCTCTGTGTCCTGCAGAATGTATGGCAGTTTCTTCTGTGAAGCAGGAACCTGAAGGACTATCTCACCTTGTTTCAGCAAATTTCAGTGGTCACTTTCCTATGTGTCCTGCATGTTCAGTTTATACAACCTGCAGCACTTATCTAACGTGTAGAGTGGTCCAATTATTCCCCACTTCTTCACTCATTTTGTATATATCCTACTACCTTCTCTATCCCCATCTCTATTTACATCTTTTTCCATTTCTATTTTCATAGCTTATATGTAAATTCAGCCCTGAAATCATATACACACAAGCCACACTAAACAGACTTAGCAGATTGTATTTATGTGTGTATATACTATATATATATGTGTGTGTGTGTGTGTGTGTGTGTGTGTGTGTGTGTGTGTGCATATATTGTATATATAATAAAAAAGAGACCATCAACTTGAGAGGGAGTGAGGGGGACATGATAGGGATTTGAGGGGGCATATGGAAGGGGGGAAAGTAATGTAGATTTATTTTAATCTAACACTTTTAATTAAAAAATTGAAGTTAAAAGTCTAAATTTGAGAGAAGACATGCAGTGCTTGTATTTCTGAGTCTGGCTTGTTTCATTAAACACAAGATCTTCTTAACTCTAAGCACAAGTAGATGGTTTCATGTAGAAACCATTTTTTCCCCTAAATGGTATAGTATATGTTAGAAGTAAACATATACTTTCAGTGAGTACCAAGACCACAGAGAGCTGAGCACAGGCCAGGAAGGAAGGGTAGAGAAATTGTGTATACTCTGTGTCTTGGTTAGATTTTTATTGTTTTAAAGAGACACCATGACCATGGCAACTCATACAGAAAATATTTAAATGGAGTGGTTTGCTTACAGTTTCAGAGGTTCAGTCCATTATCATCGTGACACAGATCATGGCATGGGGACCATGGTAGGTTTCTGAAGTCCTGAAGGTGTAGAAGAACAGTTCCTGAGTTCTGGTATCATCGTGGTTCATGAAAATAATTTATAATGATAGGAACTATGCAACAAACTTGAAAAAGCTGTTTATTCTGATGGGGGTGTGTGGCAACTTAACTACATATGGTTTACAGGAGGCATATGTTCAACATAAATGTATAGAAATAAACAGATGTGGGCATACTTACCAGGTCAGGTAGTTTGAGATCACAGTAGAGCATAGAGCATGGCTACAAATGAGGAGGGAAACTCACCACCAGCAGGATGAAAATCACAAATGTTGTACCACAACTCTAAGCCATTCAGCTCATATTCCATACAGCAGGCATTGTCAGGCAAAAGGCAATTTTATAAAACAAACAAACAACAAAAAACCCAAAACCAAAAAACTAAACAACATCAACAAAAAAACTGCAATTGTACTGTGTGGCTTTAAACCATTTCCAGCTAACACAAAGGGCACACAATTTAGCCAGGACATGAAAGACTTAAACATTCTAAGGAAAACAAAAACTATAAATTACCAGGGTAAAAGAATAAATAAAAATTATATGCATTGATATAGGAAGAATATTTGCTAAAATGCAGTTTCTAATAATAATTGACAAAACACAAAATATATCTGGGCAGCTAGGAATAAAGAGAAATTCTACCAGAACCAGTTGTCATTTGTGCATATCCAATATGAACAGCCCTAGATAGAGATGAGAGCAGCAGGGTCTACCCCACTACTATCTCTAGGTTGACATCACCTAGAGATCCTGCTCTTCAAAGTAAAACAAAAACAGGGAATAATGAGAGAACCAGAAAGGATTCTAACAAACCTACCTATATAGAGATCCATCCAACAATGATGCACAGATGTTTATTGAAAAATCCAGACTATATTAACTGAAAAAATAAAAAAGGTTACCTTGAGTTGAAGTAGTCAGTTTTCTGCAGTGTGTTCTATGGGTTAAATGCAAAATCCTAACATAACACTCAAAGTTAAACTCCTGGAGGAGAACCTTGGGGATGATGCAGATTTGGCAGAAAGAACTGGCTTCAGGATGGACATAGATCTGAGCTCTGAGCATCTCACTAGGGAACAAGCTCACAAACACAAGCAATGAAGAGATTCAAAGCTGGGTGATAATTGCAGCCTTCTCAATACAGAGATCCAGAGTCACTGCAATACCTTCATGGCAGATTATAACATAATCCTTGAATAGATTCAGCTGTAGAGGACAGTAACCTGCAAAGCCTGCAGAAGGTCACCCAGCCACAGTAATGCATTATAAAACAACAGTGATAGTATCATAAAAACGTAACATTGGACTATTAGCACACAAGTGCCTTTCCAATAAACTGTGAAAACAAGAGAAATTAGAATAGGCTTTATGCAGGAGCTCATATCCAGTTGAAAAAGAACACAAATGAGTCTCAAGAGACAAAAGCCTGAGGGCAAATATACTGAGCACAGCCAGGGAAGGCTGAGCTCTGAAGGGTGTCACCATCCACCACCCACAAGAGATGAAACTAAACAAAAGTACAACATTATCCAGGGCACAAGTCAGCTTTACTTCAAATCTAACCTTGCCTTAGAGGAGTATATATGGAGAGGGCAGAGAGAGGCCAATGTTCTGGTTATTTTATTTATTGATATGAACAGTGGATTGTGAAAGTTCATGTAATTTTCAGTTATGACTTGAGCATGCTATGAACATGTTAAAGATGAACAATATTTAATAGTTCTTTGATTTATAAGAATGATTTGAAAATATAAAGAGAAGCTAGTATCAAGCAAACCAGAATTGAAAGACCGTGTGGTGAGAGCAACAGAAGGCCAATATGGAGCTGGGAGAGGTAGAGAGTTAAAAGATTTTTTTCAAAGCCATTCCCTGTGAAGGTGTCAGGCCATTTAAGTCCATGCTAAGAACACCCAGATCTACTGGGTGTGCTAGATTAAGAGGCAAATAGGATAGACAGAACTTTGTCCATTGCAGACACAGTGGCCTCAGATCTGATGGTAAAGGAGACATTAGCAATACAGAATCATGGCCCCGGCAGAGGTAAATCTCGACAATATTGGAGATGGATGTCATACAAACCCCAAAGTGCAACTTGGGGCAAAGAACTGCACAGGAAAGCAGGGCCAAAGAGGAACGCCTGAGAGATGTTCCCCTTTCCAGGTAGACCTAAAGTCCACAGTGAGTATGATGTAGTCCAGGGTTTGGCTTCCTTTGCTTTATGCTATTATTAGCAGCATAACATAAACTGGATAATATGTAAGGAAAGGAGGTCTGTTTATTGCACAGAAGTTCAAGAGCCCAGCACAGACCCCTGGTGAGAATTTTGTATAGTGTCCTAGTCAGGGGGAAATCTTACATGGACACATGGCAAGTACACCCACCTAGTTCTCTCCTCTTCATATAAAGTCACCAATGTTACCCAGGGAGCTCCACACTCATGACTTCATATAATATTAATATCTCACAAATTTCCTGACCCAAGATACCATG
This sequence comes from Onychomys torridus, assembly GCF_903995425.1. Classification (NCBI taxonomy): domain Eukaryota; kingdom Metazoa; phylum Chordata; class Mammalia; order Rodentia; family Cricetidae; genus Onychomys; species Onychomys torridus. The sequence goes on along the minus strand of NC_050463.1, from coordinate 53,589,471 downwards.
AATTATATGAGTTTGTGTCTCCCACACACTAATGACAGAGACACAACTAGACCTCAGAAGGGCTGCTGAATCCCTTCAGATTCAGATGGGTTCTCATCTATAGTGTAATGTGCAAGTATGTGGAAAAAGGCGTTTAGTCTGCACATAGTACATGTTACATGTATACATATTTCATGTGTATTATGTACATGTGTACAATGTGTATCTGTGATGGTTAATACCAGCAATGTCCATGTGGTTGTTTCCAGAAATGTGTAACCAAGAAGGGAAGATTTTCTGCATTAGTTGAGGTTTCCTAGAGGAATAAAAGCAATTTGATGAATATATTTCAAAGGGGATTTGTTGGCTTATACAATATGTTGGGTCATCCAACAATGGCTGGTTGAACATTGGAGAAGCTGTTAATATGGTAGTTTCCAAATCCATGTGGCTGGATACCTCAGGAGTCCCAATCTGTCACTGAAGGTCTGATAGATTTCTAAAAAGCTGTATGTCTTCAGTTCATGGTAGAAGGCCAAAGAAGCTGAATTCTGATGTCAAAAAGATTGACAATAAAAGAGAAGCATTTAACAGCAAGGAATGAAAGTAGACAGGTAAAAAGTAGCAGCGCTTTTCTCTTAGACTTTGTTACATCTGGGCCACCTCCAGAAGGTACTATCCACTCAGATGGAAAAGTCTTTCTCTCTTCTTTAATCCTTACGTTAAGTACCCTCACATAATTACCCAGAAGCATGTTTCTTAGTTGATTCCAGATCCAATCAAGCTGACAACTATGATCAGCCAATTCACTCACCACCTTGATGTAAACAACACCATTCTATGAGCTGGGGTGCTGAATTGATTAAAAGGGATTAAAGGAGAGACCAAACAGAATACCAGCATTCTTCTCTCTCTCTGCTTCCTGACCACAGAAGCAATGTGTCCAGCTGTCTTACATGGCTTAGACTCCTGACCTCATGACTTCCTGCCATGGTGGTCTGTATCCCCTGAAACTATGAGCCAATACAAGTCCTTCCTTCCTTTAGTGGCTTGTGTAGGATACTCTGTCATAGCATCAAGAAAGCTTTTCCGGTATCTCCCTGGAATGTTCTTTTGTGTGATGCAAAACTCTGTGGGATGTGGAGTCATAGAGTTCTCAGGCAGTTCACTCAGGATTGTGCAGTGATGGGCATGCTTCAGACAAATATGCTTTTGAGGTCCACCTTGATCCTCAGTCTTGGAAAAACCTCATATCCTTCCTTCTGCTCAACAGGATCCCAGGTGCTACTGCATTTAATTGCACAGTGATCCTAGGGTGCCTGTGTAATAAGTATGCTCTGGAAATATTTTAAGGGGTGAAGAAATAAATAAATTCTTATTTGAATAATATTTAAATGGTTGAGGTCAGCTTGTCATGTGAATGGCTAGATTCTGCTGTTTCCTTTTTTTTTTTTTTTGATGTTTGATACATTGTTATTAAATAGCTTGTTTCTTTAACAATGAACTGAGCTTTTTCATGAGAAAGATGAAATGGGATATTGGATATTGATGTTTCTCAAAATGCTTATTTCCCAGTAAAGATGTCTCTGTGGCCCTTGAAGAAAAGGATAACTCTGGCCATTGAGTATTGATTCCAGGATGAACTGTGGACTGTGCAAATGGAATCTTCTGGATGGGAAAATCTGAAAGTACCTACCTGGGCACAGAAGTGGATAGGAGATACTGCTGTCCTGCAGGGAGAGTACCCCACAGCCTTCTTGGTACTAAAGGGAAAAACAGTATTCTATTCCAGTATCTGCCATGGAACAGTGGGATTTCTTACCAGGAAGATATTCTCTCTCTGTGTCTTTTTGTCTCTGTCTCTCTGTCTCTGTATCTCTCTCTGTCTGTCTGTCTCTCTCTCTCTTCTCTCTCTTAACACATACACATACTTTCTCTTTTCTACACACACATACACACATACACACAGAGAGAGGTAAAATAAAGCAACTTGGATTTATAAATTGGTAGAGACATCAAAAACCACCTTGAAAGTCAAGAATATCAGTCTCCTGAGCCTGTTTAGGAAGCAGCCTGCTTGAGAAATATCCCAGTGCTCTGCCCTCCAACCTAGATTACTGCTTGGCTCAGCTGTGAGACTCTGAGTCAACAAGGGGGTGAGTATTGCTCATGTCTGAATTGGATGGTAATAGTGCAGTCATTGAACACAGGGTACATTTGGGTGACTCTTTTTTTGAAGTTTATGATTGAATTTGAGTTGATTTGGTCATTGAGTACACAGCCTTATCCATATTACATTAAAGTACACATTTCTAGCCTTGCTTAAAGCCAGTAGATGAATCAGCTCAATGATTCACAGTCTATTTATCTGTGAAAGTTTGTCATATCCTGAAAGAATCATACTGGCATATTTATTAAAACCCTTTTGAAAATTTCAGACATTGTGTTTTGTAAAATAAAGTCATTGTTTTTCTCTACTCCTTGACCTCAGAAAAACCTGTACTTCAACATCTGTCATAACCCTCAGGCAAATATGATAGAATCCTTTCCTGATGTTTTCCTGTAGTGTGGCTTGGAGTTGGGCCAGCTGTGGTTGCACATGAAGATTTTGGGGTCCTGGGATTTAGAATGTCTCAGCTACATAGTTTATGGGCAACAATTTCCCAAGTCCTATCTCCTTTGTGATGAGGTATGGATATGACACCAGCTTCTGTATAAGTACCATGTATGCTCTAGACAGAAGCCTGTGGTTCTTCTTCAGGCCCCTTCCCTGAGTTCTGAAACCTCCTGATGCCTGTGATGAGAACAGCCTGGACTTAGACTGTTCAATAGCAGAGAAGTAAAGTTGACCTGTTAACTAGTCCTGTTAAGGACTAACATGTTAAGTAGTCCTGTGAATGTTTGACATGCATTATAGCATCCAATGATTTGCCACCAGGACTACATTACTGGGTTCAGAGGCTAGAAACAGTCCAACCTGGTGGTTCAGGAAGGCTGAGACAGAAGTATCTGAAATTCAAGGTCTGTCTAGGCTACAGAGTGAGTTCAAGACCAGCCTGTGTAAGTTAGTGAGCCTGAGAGACTAAGAGTCCAATCCCTGGCAGGCAGACAGACCAGAAAAAGAGGCTTTAAGTACATTAATACACTTTTCCTTACGTATTTAAGATGGAATATTTCCCGATTCTTCTCCTCTCCAACAATGACTTGGTGGGTTCCCCTGACCATGAGTTTCCCTCAACACTCTTCATCCAGATGTAATTATTCAAATCTCACTGAAGGACCTCTGTGATAAGAGCCTATCACCTTCTCTGTCTTTGTCTATATTATCTAATCCCCTATCATAGCTCAAACCATCTAATTCCAAGAGAGAAATGGAACTCATCCCATTTTCAACCACTCCCCACACACCCTCCAAGCATACTAGGACACCAGCTCTTGGTCCCTTTCCCACTTGAAAGGGTCTGTTTCTTTGTGTGCTTTGCTATGCATGAGCTTGTGTGTGTACATATTTTCACTTTCAATAAAATCTGGTTGAGTACTAAGACCTTACTTCTCTTGCCTTTTTAAAATTTTTCAAATCAATGGGGAAAATGAACCTTTTTATGCAATTCTAGGTAATATCTTCCTGAGGGCATCAAGACCCTGTCTCAAAATTCAAAGTAAAAAGAGGCCTGAGGATATGGCTCAGTGGTTGAGTGCTTGCCTAGCATTTGTGAGGTCCTGGATTCAATCTGCAGCTCTACAACAGTAATGGAAAAAAAAAACAAACAAAAAAAAAAAAACTACAAATGGAACATCACAGTCAGTTTGATCTTATAATGGACAATTCTAGCAAAGCAAGCACAGTATTTTTTCTTTAGTCAACTGTGTTTTGGTTTCCATAATAAGATACTCTTAGATTCAATAGAAACAGAAATTCACTGGAAAGAGGAGGGAAGAGGCCACAGCAGAAGAGTGAAGGTCTGTGGGGGTGAGGACAGTACCTATGCACAGTGCCCTGTAAGAAAGTGCTTCTCGGGTTGGGGATTTAGCGGCCCTTGGTTCGATCCTCAGCTTAAAAAAAAGTGCTTCTCAAAACCACAGGGATTTAAGTGACTCCCACCCATAGCACCCAGGCTTTCTGAGCATGTTGTAATGAATGTAGCTTACTTGGTAGAGTCCTTGCTTAGCATATGTGAAGCCCTGAGTTTTAGTCCCAGGACCACATAAAACCAGGAATGGTGGTGAATGCCTGTAATTTCAGCTCTTACAAGGGAGAGGTAGAAGTAAGATAATCATAAGTTTAAGGTCAACCATTGATAATATAACAAATTTGAGGCTAGCCAGGGCTACAGGAGACCCTGTCCCCAAAACAAAACCATAAATAACTGAATACTTACATCAAAAAAGGGAGTTTACATTTTAAACTGGGGAAATAGATATTTATGAATTTCAATGGTTCCAAATGTAGCAAGATCAATCAATAAAATATTGTTTTACTACTTTTAAAATAACCATTGTTTATTTATAGGTTGCTGTGTGAGAGTAGTGTATTTTATATATGTGTAAACAAATATGCAACATACATACAGACAGACAGAGACTGGGGGAGATAGAGAGAAAGACAGAAATGCTGTAAGTTGAGAGATGTCTAACAGTTTTCTGAGTGGCTAAGGGCCTATTCCTCATCCTGGTTCTGGGCTGAACTCCTAACATCTGCTTCGAGCAGAAATGAAACTCCCCAGTAACTTTTTGCCTACTAACCAGACATAGTGCACTTCAACTTTATCCCTAGTTTTAGGCAAATGCCCCAGCGCAGTTTACCCAGGCTGGCTATCACCCTCATTCTGAGGACCATCAGGCACGTGCGCCCAACAACACTGTATTTCTGTCCTCTTCATTGCTACATCTGCTGATGTAGAGCCACTAAATGGAGCTCCCCACTCTGTCCCCACACTGCCTTGTTCATTTGTATATTGTTTGCATACATTGTTCACATGCAGCTGGCCACATTATTCACACAAACCCAGCTGGTAAAGCAAAAATATGCCGGGGACCATGTTGATAGCTGTTTATTCCCTGTATCCTTGACTGTTGAGGTGTTGAGAAGGGATAAAAAGTGGCCTAAAGAGATGGCCCTAGAGAGAGGTAGCTCTTGGCCCTATAGACCACCACAGCCTTTCTACAGCATCAAAAAAGACCTGTCGTACATATCCTGGGGGCCACACTCTCTTGATCCAGTCCATCTTTGTACTTCATGATGCTGAAGAAGAATAAAGCGAAGTTGCTAAGTCTGGTAGAAGAAAACATCTGGTAGCCTCGGGTTAAGTGATCTCTAGTCAGCTGCCAGCATCATCTCAAGTCTCTGTTCCTCCCATCTGATAACACCTATTTTGACATCTTTGCACATAGCTCACCTTCGTGGTGTATTGTTCTTATTTTTATGTTTCTATTCCGACTGGGGCAGAATGGTCTTGCAGTGACTGTCAAGGATCTTCCCTTACTGGTTGGCACCTTGCCCTCAACTCCATTCCCCAACTGCCTGAAGCCTCCTGAGACTCTCCAAGTGCTGGCAAGGACTGTGGCACCACCTCTGGCTAGTCAAAACTCATAGGAATTTTTGGCACAGGTTGTGTGAGGTTTATGAGGTTCTCAGGAAGATCAAACATAACAGCTGCCCAAAGGGTTACTTCCCCTTATAGTATTCACCCTCAGTGTCTTGTAGCTGCCTGAATTCCTAGCAAGCATTCTGACTGATTTAGTCTTCTGACCATAAACTAGACAGAAGATATCTGAGCTCTTTCCTTTTCTCGAAGTGGATCACCAGAGAAACTTGTGACCAAACACTGCTCCCGGGGTTTTTTGGCTATGACACTTTGAGTAGAGATATTCTTCCTTTGGGGATGTCTCCTAATCTGTTTAAGGCGTTCCTGGGTTCTGTACCAATCTTGTTGTGCATCTTGGGAACTTCTACCACAGATGCCATGTGCAGGGAAAGGAATCTTGCTGGCCCAGGACTGAGGCTACCACAGGCAGTCCAGGACCTTGAGCTACAACGTTTCTGGCCCCATTAATCCTCTACCCTCTGCATTGGATTTGGAAATGTCTGATTGACACATTAATTTCCTCTTAATTCTTTAGTAAATACTTTTTTATCATAACGTGCCTTTCAGGGGCTAGCTGGGTCCTGTGGCAGCAACATTCTGACGGTTGGAATGTTGACTATTAGGCACTTAAAGACTCTCCTATGGATTCCAAGTGGTCTTTCTTTCATTTTGAGTCACTCATTTAAGAAAGACCTATACATTCTGGGAAGAAAAGTCCAAGCTGACTTCTTGAGCTGCCTTAGTGGCTGATGGCTGGGACTCCTGTTTTATTCTCAGTTTTTTGTGTGTGTTTCTAGATGGTTCTCGACAGCTGTGATGGGCTGAGCACTGTCTTCAGTCTTGTAGGGAGAGATGAAGTTTGGCACTCTGGACAGCAATGTTAGGGCCTTAACTAATGAGACTTCTCTAGCTTGAACACTAGACTTTCTTCTCATTTATTCATTTACCTTAATGTCCATTTCTGTTTGTAGAACAGTTTATAGTCAGAATTCAGTCTGAGCAGCTTGTGCTTCCCAGAAGCCTTGGGGTCCAAATCCAAGTAACCAGTTCCTGTTATACTCTCAGGCCAGAGAAGCTCCTAGATGTGACTTTATGTGTGCCTTTTGTTATTTCAGTTTCCTGTGACTACCAAGAAATTTCTGATAAACGCAGGTCAGAACTAAAAGTGCTCACACCTTAATGTCAGTGGTCAGAAGTCTTGATAAGAGTCAGAGGTCACCACTGAAGAGCAAAGGGGTTCTTCATTTCAGGCAAGCTGGAAAGGAGTTATCTCTCTGCATTGCAAGTTGTGGCAGGTCCCCAACATGTACCCTGTCACCAGGACTACAGCTATACTGGCCACATCCTGAAGTTGACTCAGCAGCAGAGACCTCCTGAAGTTCCTTGTAGGGCTCTCTGGCTAGTCTTTATTAAGCCTGCAGAGATACAAAATTCCTTATAGGATTTTGTGGATACTCTTCATTCTACTAAATCTGCAGAATTAGCTTTAATCTGCTAGACAGTTTCATAAAGTGCAACCAACCACACAGAGAAAAATGTTAGCCATGTCTTTGGGAAAATGTTGAATGAATGATTAAAAAATAATAGTCCTATCTGAAAAATTCAGTGTATATATACAATTTGGCAAAATCTGAAATAACATGCACCAAAATTTTAGCAGCAATTATTTCTAAGCAATGAAATACTGGTTGAATTTAGTTTATCTTAGTGTACAATTATTTAGTTTCTTACTTTCCTATACTAAACAGAAATTGTTTTTACTATAAAAATAATGTAAACAATATACTAATTGAAACACATTATACTAGTGTTTTATTTTGTTTTTGTTTTTACATTCATACAAAATTAACAAAATCTGACTCCTTGCTTGATGTCAGAATTTCTCCTATTACATCTAAAGGAATAATAGGAACCATTTCTATTTAGGAGGGTTCAGAGCAACCTTATCTTGCAAGATGTTCATATTTGAGTTTTATCTTAAGAACGGTATATATTTCTGCCATGTGAAAGAGTTTTAAGTTTGAAGGAAATAAGAATTTAGGGCTGTCAAGTTTTTTTGTTGTTTTCTGGAATTAGTTAGTGATATCACCTGAAATTTTTCACCTAGAAAACAAAAAGCTGAACCTTGGAAGGAAAAATTGTACAGCCTTTGTGAGCACTGGGGTTATCAGTGAAGGATGTCAGAATTTTCATTCTGTGTTCCATATCTTCACCCTGTTTAGTTTGCTTTCCTTCTACCTTTCCTTCCTTCCTTCCTTCCTTCCTTCCTTCCTTCCTTCCTTCATTCATTCCTTCATTCCTTCATTCCTTCCTTCTTTCCTTCCCCCTTCGTCTTTTCTGGAAGTCTGAACTCACTATGTAGCTGGACAGGACTCCATATTCCAATTGCTGCAATTTTAGTGTGCACCACCATGCCCCATTTTATGCAATGCTGAGTAGTCTATAAAATCCGCAGGGCTCCATGCATTTTAGGCAAGTACTCAACCAAATGAGCCATATCTCTAGTCCTTTCTCCTTGCACTTCTTATTCAAAGGTTGTTTCTCCAGTTCCATTGTTTTTAACAGGACTCCGTAGAGCATAGAAATAAGTAGAAGCCACTTATGTCACAAAAGAATCCGGAATATGGAGGAAGAAATGAAGACTTGTACCTGTAGCAGCTGCAGTTGCCAGAAGAGGAGATAGTGCCAGGTCTGTCAAAAGCCAAGACACAAAAGCAGGCATGTATAGGAAACCAGAAACCCTGGGATAAGAAGATGCAGGTCAAGCACAGAGTACTCGGGGAGTGGTAGCACTGGGCCAGAAACCTCTGTGTCATGGTGTCTTCATTTATATGGCCCTGGACAGGAATGTAATGTGTCTTACACATGCACAAAGCCCCAAGAAGAGGGTACAGAACTATGTCACCTGACAGGCACAAGCCAGTGGTTGAGACATCGCTGTGATTGTACAATCCATACAAAAGAAAGGACGTGGGACTCATGCTTGTTCCTCTTTTCTGTTTTAAAGTAATAGTCTTCCCTCTATGCCAAGTACCTAGAGTTTATGGTTCTGGAAATAATCATGATCTATTCAGTCTGTGTTTTGTCAAGAATGCTGCTCTGTCTTCATGACAATGATTAGAAACTTTGCATTTGATGAAAGGTTTAAAAGAGTCACTTCTAAATGGAATACATTAAATTTGAATAATATGTAGAAGTGGATATTTGCTCTCAAATGGTGGATGGGATTTATAATTATGGCCTTTTAGGTTTTATGGAATATTGTGCATTCTGTTAAAAGGAGGAAATTGCAATAGCCTTTTGAGGCTTCAATAGTTCCTGGGAGAGGGGCTGAGCAGGTAGGCTGAGTTTCAGTTATACTGACTGATAGTCTACTAGTAATTGTGGATAAATGCTGATGTAGAGTAGTCCATGTTGTGAAGGGACTGGGAATTCTTTAGCCTAATGAACTGCATCCACATACTTTCTAATCTAACTCTTCCCAAAGCTGCACTGACCTGCTGTTACTTTCCTTGACTTCTGATAGTTGAAGTATGATTGAAGAACATAACTCTATGCACACAGAAAATGGAGAATCTTCATAAAAGTGTATTAAAAACACATGGTTCCTGGTTCTCTTCTCTGCCTCCTTGTTATTTGCCTTTTATTCATATCTACTTTGGGAATATGTACAGGTTTGTTAAGAAATAATTATTTTGTTTTATTTTAATTTGGGAAAATGTGAATTTCTTACAAAATTCCTTGAAAGACTATTAAGACAAAGAAAAATCCACCAGCCTCTTTTGGGTGGTTTTGCTTTGTTCTGTTTGCTTGTTTACTTTTTTTCTTGAATATTTTTAAACTATTCTAGGGAAACAATTCCATATAATTTCTTAGAATGCCCGTGGTAGCTCCTTTCTGAGATTCATTGAATCTGACAGGAAAAATGTGTTTCTGTTGTCTTGTTTGATGGCAAAACAGACATAGTACCTATAGGCTGCCACTGGTCCTGCATGGCTTGGAGAGACTTGGTAACCTCAGCTCCATGGTCAATAGTGCCACATTCACGGGAGGTGCTTGGCGATGCACTGTCTTCATACTGAGCATTTTGCACTAACCTCTCCAACCTCCAGTTGCCACTAGCTTTTATATGATGAGGATGGCATTATTCACTTTCTAAGGGCTTTGTTGTCTTCCTGCCCCATTTATCAGCGTGAAAGGTAAGAAGTTAACAGTTAAAGATAAGCTATGGAGAATCTAGACACCATCTCTGGATACACATTGTGGTATCTAGAGAACAGCAGACAGGCCACCCCAGGATTAGGCCTATCTTCTCATCTGAGGCCAAGGATACACAGTTGTAGGGCTTGACCTACTCCAGAAGAGCTGCCTGGGGACTCGACCTCACTGACCTGGTCTGCTGGGCTTAATGTCCGTGCAACAACTTTGCAAACTCCCTTCCCTCCTGAAAATCTCTCTTATCTCAAAACATCTGTTCCAGTTAAAAATAACTGCTCTGGTTCACTGGCAGGAATGTTAATTTGAGCCAATGCGTTAATACAGATATCAACATTGATGGCTGCCAGATGTGAAGGAGCAGCCCCAAGCTGTTTTGTGCTGGGTGATGCTCTCATTGTTCCCAGTCCCACTAACTACCAGGATCATTGGGCAAACATCTTGTAGAGACAGAAAATGGTCACTTTATTAGGTTAAAGAATGTGTTGATCGGAGTGCCTGTGTCAGAGCTCCAGTCATTTGGAAGAAACTGGGCTTTGGACTGTGTTTCTTATTCCTCATTTTCTCACTATGGATTTGCTATGAAGAACACTGAAAATGATACAGTTGTAGCCTCTCTGGGCATTTACATCCATGGAAACCAGGCATGCTGAGAATTGCATTCCAGATAAAGCTGCAGACACAGTGCCATGGAAAGATCTCCTTATACTTGGACACAAAGTTCTGCCTGGGTGGTGCACAGTAATTTAGAGGTTCCAGTACCTGGGCAGTTTGGGCCTCATTTCTGCTCTCTGTGGTATCTGGGGTGATACATACCATAGCTTGAGTTGACCCTCTTCCAGGACCAGATGGTGGACACTGTCACATGGACTTGCAGAATGATCTGTAGGACTTTCCTTGATATGAGTATTGTGACATCATATCCATGATTAGCACAAAAAGACACAGATCTTTCAGACCACACTGGATTCAAATTGATCTTCTGGTCTTTTCATTAGCCCTGGGCCCATTAGAGAGCAAGTGTGTAGTCCATAGTAGAGAAGTCCACCAACTCACATGTGCCCTGCCATGGTCTCACCTTCACCATAGGGACAGCATTGGCTCTCACCCAGGGGAATGTCAGGGAGGTAACCCCTAAGACAGAAGATTCACTTTCTTGAATTCTACTAGCTGGAGCTGTTGGGACACAGTGAATAGTACATGTAAGATGTAACAAAGTAAAAGGAAGTCTCAAAAAAACAATCTATGAGAAACGATGGAATTATCAAAATTCATCAGATGAAATTAAGAGTCAAATAAAAAGAACAGGTAGTTAAGGGAGTGGAAGGGTCTAGAATATACTCAGAATACAGCACATAGTGTCTCAGTGAAACCTTAGTTACCACAAGACACCAGAGTGAGGTTTGAATGAGGATAAGAGAATAAATAAAGGAACAAAGGCACTGAGAAACTTGGAGACTAGTGTAAGACAGAATGCCTGACCCCAGTGTCCCTTGCCAGTCAGGAGTCAGAGTGAGCATGAGGTAATCAGCTACAAATAAAAGGAATGTTCCACAGATACAAATCACACACAGAAAATCTAAAAACTATTTTTATGTTTCTATTTTACAAAATTCATCATGATAAAGTTAGAAACATTCAGGTGTGTCCAATCTTGACACTGTGACATCACTATCATCTACAAAGTTCATCTTTTATTTTTTTTTTTTTAGTTTTTCGAGACAGGGTTTCTCTGTGTAGCTTTGCGCCATTTCCTGGAACTCACTTGGTAGCCCAGGCTGGCCTTGAACTCACAGAGATCCGCCTTGCTCTGCCTCCCAAGTGCTGGTATTAAAGGCATGTGCCACCACCGCCTGTACAAAGTTCATCTTGACATCTATGCAATGGAATTACCAAAAGCAAACTCAACACAACACACACACACACACACACACGCACACGCACACGCACACGCACACGCACACAATTTGAAGTGGGTTTACAATTTTGTGTTGGGGCACATTCATGCCTATCCTGGGGTATGTGTAGCCTGTGGACTATAGGTTGGATACAGTTGTATCTTAAAAGAAATTAACACATAACTCCCTACAGAGACCAGGATACCCAACCACCTAGCAGGGCAATCCAAACAAACATTCCAGATCAGATTATCCCAGTACAACTTGGTTACTTGGGTATATTAGATACTTTGTGTCACTGTAACAAGTTTAAGGAAGAAGGATTGTTTTGCTCACTGTTTCAAAGTGCTCAGGCTATTTTCCTTTGTTGCCTTTTCCAATGTGTTTGACCAGATACCACGGAAATAGAAGAGTGTGTTGGGAGCAATTATTTCTTGACAGATGAAAGCAAAGTGTGACAGGAAGGAGCTAGGAATACTATTACCCCAATAACCTGTTCCAGTGACCTACTTCCTTTAGTAGAGCTCTTCAAAACTTTGCACAACCTCCAAAGAGAGTGACACCAGCTGGGAACCAAATGTTGCAAACATAAGCCTTTGGGGAGATATTTCATATTCAAACCACAACACTGGAAAAAAGGATTAACTTCCAAATTATCTTTATTATGAATGAAATATTGATTCCTAAAGCAAAGAATGAAACACAACTGCACATCACTTTCTTTCAGTTAATTTTAAATATTTGTAAATTCTAACATCAACAAGACCTGTGGTACCACAGACCCACACTCCTAAAGGCATAACTGTTTTCGTAGTAACACTCTGGTATTGTTTTTCCCTACTATGTGCATATTTGCTCAGAAACAGAATCAGACAAACACCAACCAATCAAAATAGAATGGGTAGAATTGATGGTTTTGGGGGCAGATAGAGGCAGCAACTTCAGACCTACTCTGGGCTGTTCACTGCCACTCTGAGTCAGCTTCATGGTGACCTGTCTTTGTTAATTTCACCCAAGGAAGGCACTGATGAAGCAGTGTTGTTTTTATTATGCCAGAAAGCCTGAGTACATGTGGAAAATAGAGTGATGGGGGTGGGCGGACACAAAGGAGCCGTCAGTTACCTGTGGAAGTTGAGTGGTCAACCCAGGGAAAGACAGTTGTGTCTTTCTGGTTGGAGTCAACTCCTTTGGCTCCCATAAACTTGGTCCTGCCTGTGGAAAGAACTGACAGGGCAACTCTACTGTTCTGTGTGAGTTCTTAGACTGTCTCACCCAAAGAGAAGCAACTAGTTAAGGGAAATCCAGATAGTGTCAGGTGTCTGTGATTAAACTTCAAACTTCAAACAAAAACCAAGATTTTAGAGGGTCTATACCCACCACTGTGGTCCAGAAGCTTCCCACTGGAGAGAAATTGGTGATGTTAAAAATTCTATATTTTGATATTATAAAATTAATTTCATTGTTAACACTTGGAAACTATCACAGTTTAGATAAACAGATTTTTTTCATATGAGTGAAATGGCATCACCAAACTATATAAGCATAGATCACTGAAAATGCAGTTGGTCTAGGGGCATATGGCAAGAAAGAGACCAGGAGTGACGTGGCCTCAGCTGGCACATAGCAACTACAGTTAAGGCAGGACTGTCTGTTAAACTTGCTTATGTTTGTAAAAACATGGTACTTATTTTGGTGTTTAATGAGTCTCTTGATGCTTTTACATTTTAAATTAATTAAATATATATATATATTTTAAATATAAGTTTCTATTTCTTACACAGCAACTAATAATACTATGATGCACAGAGATGAAATTTCTTTGGAGTCTTAATAAACTTTAGAATATAAAGTTAAGAGGCATCAAATGGCATGCAGAATGTCAGCTTTCATGAACACTGGAGAAAATCCTAATAACACTGGTTAACTATCATTTGTCAACATTATGGAACAAGACAAAACAAAGTAAATCAAAGAATGAGACTTGGGAGGGTATGGATAAGACAATCTTTACTACAGATAATGTGATTATGTGGCTAACCTACCACAATCAAAATACAACGTTCAATTAAGTAAAACTCTACAAAATGATTGCATGCTACACAATAATATCCATCCATACAAAAATTAGTTAGGAGAATTGAAACAATTATTTCAGATAGCAGAAAGAAATACCAGTTTTAACAATGCAATGGATGAAACTTGGGAGGAATGGGAGAGAACAGGAAGGGCAAATATGAGCAAGGTCCAACGATGTGCAGAAATGAAAATGGTATGATAAAATAAATCATTTTGCACACCAAGAAAATAATAAAAACATGTAAAATTATAAAGGAAATAGAAAATCACACCAGCACATTGGTTTTTTTTGTTTTGTTTTTGATTTTGTTTTTTTTGTTTTGTTTTTGTTTTTTTTTTTTTGCGGGGGTGGGGTGCTGAGAAAACTGAGCCTACTGAGAGATTTAACAAGGCAGCCTGGTGGATCTTAAAGAGTGGAGCAATCCAAGTGAGGAACTTTAAGAAATCACCACCATGCCAGCGTGTATGAGACAATAGGCCTGAGTGGGAAGTGCCAGCGCAGAGCTCACACAACATAGAGTGCTGGCAAGGTAAGACTCTGCAGCTTCCCATTGAGGAGGCAGTTCCTGTAGACAGTGAAATAAGTGTACTACATATGCCATGAACACTCAGCTGTGGCTTTTTAAAAATTATTTTCACCTACACATTTTTTAAATGAACAAAAATCAGCATTTTTACAGTGGTATGAACTGGCAGGGAAAAAAAAATGTGCCAGGAGGAGAGACTGGAGGTATGTGTGTATGCACTATTCCCCAGAACTAACAGTGAAGGACTTATGGAGGACTGAAAGAGTCCATGTGATGAATTCCCCCAGATTTCCCCCAGAGTTGGTCTCAACATCACCATCAACAATCTGAAGAAGAAGGTCATCAGCTTCCCAGTGATGTGTCAGCTGGGCTGGTAACTTAAGGGCTATGGTCCAGTGAACTCCCAAAATATAAATGCTTCAGGAAAGATAGGATTATTCATCTGAAATTACAAGGAACCCAAAGAAAATGAAAACAGGAACTCTTAAGTGAATATCTCTGTTCAGCAGTAACAAGAAATTGCTCATTCATCTTAAAAACTTCTATCATTGTGTAACAATTCAAGCATTTGTTTTTACAGAGGACAGCAAACATTAGTGCTGTTTAGTACATCTCCCATACTAGACCACAATCAAATTGTAGTTGGCTTGTTTTCTGAAAGTTGGGGAAATCCAGAGAGGTTCCCAGATACTATGGAGGGCATCCATAGTGCTAAGTTTCTGTGATGTACCTTCTGTGAGTAAACAGACCATGTGGGGTTCACACATCCCTCAGTTGATCAGATCAGGAGAGCAAGCTGTCCTTAACCAGGGTTTCCATTAGGGCGATGAGGAAATGAAAGGTTGCACCTGGGGACAATTTGCAGGCTCCATGTCTGTATGGACAACCTTGTGTTGTTTTCAAAGTTTCCTGTTGAGGATGTTAAATTATCAATTTAAACTCAGCAATTAAGAACCTGGAGCCAAATTGCCAAGGTTTCATCTCTGCCTCTCAGCTGTGGTGGTTAATAACTATCCTCTGTCACTGTTTCCATCTCCATAACATATGGTGATGACTCCATTGCAGACCACCATGCATATTCACTCTGGAACACAGATGTCCATAGCTGAGAAAAAAGTAAATCCCATGTAAATGCTCTGGTCAGGAGTATATGGCATCACATTGCCTATATCCATCTGTCAGGTCACCTTCTCTCTCTGGCTAAGTGTGTATCCAACCAGGTACACCAGACCCCAGGTTTAAGTTTGAAACATACGCACAAGCTTATGCCTGCTGATGTGGAGAGGAGATCATGTTCCCCATGAACTGGTACACCCATGCAGGTGCACACACTACACACAGAGGAAAAGAGGATCTCACATACCACAGAGTTCTTAGTTCCACATACAGGTCTCAGCAGAAGGGATGACTCCTATGGAAAGGAACATGGCCAGAGTAAAGTAGGCAGGAGAGGATGTATCCTTGGTAGATTATTTGTGTCATGAACCTATGGCAACTCAAGGCAATGTTTCTTCCCCTGGAGATGAAGTCCGGCTGAATGTGATCAGGCAGCTGCCACTAAGAATCAGAAGAATCCAGGAGCATGAACATATTGTCACATAGCCCCTGATATGTCCCTGGGAAGTCTTGATATGTCCCACTGGGGAATTATGAGTTTCCTGTACTTTGAGGATGTATATATCCAAGAAGAGAGGGGAAGAATTACTCTGAAGGAAAAGCAAGTGCTGAGCATGACCCACACACCATGTGGAAATTGAATCTACTTGGAGTATGCCACCAGGACATGTGTCAAGAGCAGACAAGTGAGGTCTTCTTTGATGGGGCACAGTAAACCACCACATGTGATCTAATTTCTCCAATCGTTGTGGACCTGATTTCAGCTAGGAGGTCTGTAGCTTCCCTGAATCCACCACCATAAAAACAGCTCTGTAGAGCAGCATTCACCCCTCACAAGTTGCTACAGCCCACTTGCCATTCATGGTGTATCATGATAAAAATTAATTCAGTGAAAATGCACAATATCACCACACACAGGATAAGCATCATCATCTATTTATGGTGTTTTTGTTTTTTTTTTCAAGTTTGGGCACTCACAACATAAATACACGAATTCAGGGAGCAGCAGCCCCAGTCGGTACAACAATATAAATGTTTAGCAGTGTTTTCTGTCAGAGTTAAGGAAGATTTTAAAGAGCATTTTATCACCTCAGAAAAAAGAATAATGGTGCCTATGAACAAAAATTTAATTTGCTTTGGCTCTACATGAATCTCGAAAAGCTAATTTCCCTTTTCATATGAGTGACTCTCATGGTGTCAGCTTAACTGTTAATATATGGTACTAAATGGCTTCAAGTAAAACATCGACACTGCGTCAGGACTATCAGAAATGTCATTTCCAATTTTAATTTATTTCGATTAGCATTACATAAGGCAGTGGCAACAGCCTAGTCTTTAATGAATTGTTTTGTCTTTCTGGCAGTCTCTGCACCCACAACTAAGGATGATGCATGGAACTTTAGCAGGGCTAAAGGCTGACTCTCCTCGGCTTGCTGACCATCCAGCCACAAGGTCAAGGCATTATTTTCCCTTTGAATCACTAGCTATGACCATGGCAATCAGACCTTAGGGATGCTGAAATCAGTGTTTCATCTAAAACTAAAATGAAATCTGTATCTCTTTCTGCTTTATTCTGTTGTGAATTTTGCCTTTATTAGATCTGTGGTTGCCTGTATGGCTTTGAGAAAGGTCACTTTCTGTTCCTACCCTTCACTGTCCAAATAAAAAACAATCTAGAAATAAGTTGGAGGGGAAATGTATTGTGATGTTTACAAGGTTAGGAAATAAGAAAACCTTGGGTTGTATTTCAACCATTAAATAAAAATTAAACATTGGTGGACACATCAGAGACAACCAAGTAGCACTAATTCAGATTTTGTCCTAAAATATCTGCATGAGAATAACTCTGGTGAAGTTAATCATTTTACATTTATGCTTAGTCATAATCAGAACTTAAAGATACCCTTGTGTCCAATCTTTACATGATCACTAAGTTCTTGGTAGCACAAAGATCCCTTTATAGAGGAAAGAATATTTTAAAGATAAAGGGAGTAGAAAAGAAAGGTATCTGGAGCTGTTAAGCTATGTGAGGGTTTCCCTGACAGTGGCACATCCTAAAGAAAGGCATTACTACTGAGCTTCACGCAAGGACATCTGCTGAAAGATCTCAAGGAGAGCTAGGAACAATCTCACTGCCATCTGCATAGAGTCCAGGCGTCCTGACCTTCCAGAACAACTCCCTCAAAAGAGGGAACAAAACGACAAGAATGAAAACAATTTGAGAGCGTAGCATGGCATCTGACTCACTTCCATCATGGAGTCAGAAATCAGGAACAAACTTTTTTTTAGATCCCAGTTTCATCTCCCAGCAGGACACAGGCTCTCTGAGATCCTCAGACCACTGACTCTTTCCTGGCCTTGAAGGTGTGTCATAGTCATCAGAGCCACTAGGAAGGCTGCCGAGTTAGTGAGCAGTTCTGAGTGTAACTATGGCCACCCAGTGGGTAACTGCATTGGTACTAGGGAGGGTGAGTTGTATAATGAAGAGCAAGCAGACTGGCAGGTATAGCAGTGGCTTTGGCAGCTTCAACTAGGGTTACCTCTTGCAAGGCTCTGGTCTTCTTATGAGGATTTGGGATTGGGAACAACTATGGAACCCAGATGGCCAGTTAGTTTAGCTAGATTTTTTTCTATTACCAATTTTCACAAAGCACTTTAAAAAACAATAATAATATCACTGGTCATTCATTCTCCCTTATAATGTCATGAGGTGGATCAGTGGCCACATTTCCAAAATAAGCCTGGGGTAGCTTCCTTCAGCTTGAGAAGTACCTATCTATTGGGCCAGCCATTTGTTCAGTAAAGTGCTGTGGATGATTGATTGATAAATAAAATCGCTGATTGGCCGGTAGTCAGGCAGGAAGTATAGGTGGGACAAAGAGAGAGAAGAAATCTGAGAAGTGGAAGGCAGGAAGGGAGAGACACCAGCCTGCCATCCAGGGAGCAGCGTGTAAAGGCAACAGGTAAAGCCATGGAACATGTGGAGACATATATAGATTAATGGAAATGGGCTGAGTTCAGTGTAAGAGCTAGTCAATAGTAGGCCTGAGCTAATGGCCCAGCAATTTAATTAATATAAGTTTCTGAGTGATTATTATTTTATAAGTGGTTGTGGGGTCCTTGGGGCTGGACAGGACTGGAGAAAAGTCCAGCTACAGTCAAGAGTTCCATATCTCTAAGTATGGGATCTTCAGGTGAGCCATGCCTAGTCCTTCACATCACTGAGCCATACCCTATGCACTGGCCCTCCTGACTGCTCCTCCAATCAACCAGGGCCTGGGGCCAGTTCTGAGACTGGGATAGATTTCTACAGAAACCTTTAATAATTAGCTTAATTTGTTTATTTTTCTCATTTCATTTAGTGTCTTTATATATTATCCTTAGAAATTCTAAAGAGCACAACAAATGAAATTATGCAGAGTGCAGAGGACAGGGAAATCGGGTTTCCCAGAAGCCTAGAGAATTAATTGAATTTAGCTATTTACCAGTTAAATGCCGAAGGTCTTGATGATTAGGAAGATGAACAACGTTGTCAAAGGCCCTGGTGACTGTGCTGCAGTAAGAGAATCAGGTTGTGAACCCCACCTGGGCTGGCTGACAATTCCCAGCTCAGTAGCTGTTTAGGGCACATGAAGGATCAGCAGTACCACCAAGGGTTTTGCTACCTACTCTTGCCCTTTCTTGGTCTCTGCCTACAAGTCAGGTCCCAGGGTGTCAAAGGGAACAAGAGGAACTTGCATGTGTTCTGCCTTCCTCCCATTTCTCTCCACTTTCCTTCTAGAACAGTTCCTGCTTCCTTTGTGACACATGATACACCAAACCCCCAGTCAAGCTGCACTGTTCCCCTCTCCCTGGATTTTCCTGGATTCATGCAGACCAGTTCTACATGTAGAGTACCCTGCAGTCCTCACCCTCATCCTGTCTACTTCCCCACATCAAAGCACAGATACCTCTGCAGTGTGGTGTCCTAGAAGGTCTGGTTGTAAAGTTCCACTATTGATTCTTTCTCATCTTACAGTGTAAATAATCATGCAAAACAGGATTCAGATCATGTCACTGAGCCCCTTAAACATCTCCATCTGACATGGAAGAAACTAAAAGATGCTCCTTTATGCACGTCTCCAACCCCTGCAGGCTGGATTCTGTACCTGCCACTTCTCTATCTTTTGCAGGCTGATTCAGACCAACCAAGTTATTCATCCAACAAGTAGCACATGGCTGTGTCCTTAGAGGCCTCTTGACCTCCCTTTTTCCAGATGCTTCTTCCGCTTTGAGATCCTTATTCTAGGCATGATCTCATTCAGAGAGACTTTGGTAGCCATTCTGCCCAAAGACAATGTTCTGGAATGAATATTAACTTTTCACCTGTTTTATCTCTGATAAAACTTTGCTCACAGCCAATGACTGACTACCTTCCTTTACACTCTTGCTGCCCCTTTCTTTGGCCTATGAGAGCTTGATTCAGAGAAAAAGATGTTGAAGGTCATGGCCACCTCTAAATTCTCAGTGCACACAATGGATGCTTAACCAGAGTGTTAGAAAGTCACAGAATAGGGAGGCAGAACATGATAATGAGAATACAAAACAGGAGTTTCTTCCCCAGGTGTGAGCTCTTACAGAGGCTCAGGCAGAAAGGAATGGCTTGAATCTCTATAACCAGTCCACATGTGGCTGCTCATTATGTATTGTTCATATGCCAGTCAGAAATGAGGCTTATCCTGAGACTTCTGATTTGATTGTGGTATGATTATGTTTTTTTTTCTTCTGTGAATCTCCTCAGCTGACACTGTGGAGTGAACAACAGACCCTGGCCCTTAATTTCTATCAACTGGATCTACAGAAACAGGGAATGCACATTTAAAGATTATTTGCCTCAGTGGTCTGGTTTTACCTGAGTTAAAATGAAAGCTGCTGACTAAGTCTTCATCAGACCCCAGGTGACCTTGAAATCTAGAAACATCTGACAGAAGTAAGGGAAGACCAGTGATCACCATCAGCAGGCTCACAGTAGCAGAGCCATGTGAGTATAAGTGGTTTGCACTCCTTAGAAATACTCTCCAGAGCTGCAGACCCACAATGCAGTGTTCATGTGGTAGTAGTTTGAATGAAAATAGCCCCATAGGCTTATAGGGAGTGGCACTAGCAGGTGGTTGGACTTGTTGGAGGAAGCATGTCCCTGGGCGTGGACTTTGGGTTTTCAGAAGCCCAAGCCAGGCCCAGTGTTATACTCTCTTCCTGCTGCCTGAAGATTGAATTAAGATGCAGAGCCTCTACTACCTCTCCAGCACCATGTCTGCCTACATGCTGCCATGCTTCCTGCCATGATGATAATGGACTAAACCTCTGAACTGTAAGCCAGGTCCAACTAAATGTTTTCTTTTGTAAGAGTTGCTGTGGTCATGGTGTCTCTTCACTGCAATAAAACCCTAACACCTGTGCATACATGTGCATGGCTGTGTCTGTGTACTGTGTGTATAAAATGTGTATATTGCTTTTCAGATTGCCCATATGGGTGCATAAAAAGGCTAACGATATGAAAGCTGAGCAAGACACACAAATTTCTGAAACATGTGTCACTAGTCACAGGTTCTTGTCTGTGTGACTTGTTCCAAAACCAGCCATGTTTATAGATACAAACAGTAAAAATAGACATTCCCATGTAGATTTAGTTTACAATGACTAGAAGCTGGATGAAAACACTGAATTCTAGCTTATGTTCTCCTCCCTGGGGCTCTCAAGACATGACCTCTTCAATGCTGACCTTGTTTGGGTTTCCACCATCTTGATGTGACCTAGTTCCTTGTGCAGTGATCATCCAATCCCTGAGGGAAGCAGTCAGATGAAGGGCAGAAGGGCATGGGTTTCTCCACAAACCCCCTTTAGCTTCATGCTGGGGTGTATTTTCTCCAACAGAGGGCTTCACAAAGGATGCCTATAACACATGAGGTGGAATCACAATTCCGCATTCACTACCCACACTTAATTCTGTAGGCAGGAAAACTGGGTCTAGGAGAAGTAACCCCATAAGTAAAGAGCTAAAGAGAACACTGAGATCATGGGAAAGCTCTGAAACTTTCTAATCAAGTCCCACTGAAACTGTGCCTAAGTCAGAATTGTGCTGTAAAAGCCTTACAGCACTATTGGAAATCATCATCTCATATCTGTCGTCATGGTGGGCACTAAAACCTATTTTCTCTACACTTGCAACAACGAAAGGTATAAATTTTCCCCAGGTAAGGGGCAGAGATAGGCATTGGGTGACTACCACATCCTTATTGAGCTAGACTGAGTAATTTATACTTCTATCAGGAGCCATACTAATCACCTCCACATTTACCACAGAGTAGAGTATTGAGAGGAAGGTTTGCTCAAAGTTCCACTGAGGACCCTGCTCCAGGACCTGGGCAGTGTTGCATGTAGCTTATCAATTGTTTCCAAGAGTCTTGGCTGCTCTGACCCAGTGAGATCTGGCATTACCCATAATCATAGCTTAAGAGAAGACAATCTATGGCACAACAAAAAAGAGTGAAGATCCAACATCCAGAACTCACATGAAATATAAAGAACAATCAGCAAAGGGTAGGGATGGACAATGAGTGGTGCCTCTGCATCTGTTTTTTACTTACCAGGACATCTATACTGAACAGAAAAGAGGAACAGGTAACCCTCTTTGAAAGTCCTTCTTCAGAAAACTGAGTGTGTAAAAAAGTGTTTCCTACAATGCTAATTATTTCTACAACATGGTTCTGCAAGTTCTGATCAATCCAATTAAACATGAAGCAGAACTCTCTCATGTAAGAATCTTTCAAAATCCCTTTCCTGCACTGCACATTCAATAAACATTTGCTGAGTGAATGAACAACTAAAAATATGAGTAACTGCTGTTATTTTAAATCCAATCACTATGATGTAGCCCCACTGCCGCCTCCTCTAAGCCCCTGGTTTCTGGAATCTTCTCAAGAAGAATCTGCTCCTGATTATATTTGGCAGCATACATTTGTTCCTTTGTGAAATTAGAACATAACTCTTCTCACAGGCTTGCTGGGACTCCAGCACTGGGACTCTCATACAGATGGGCCTTGTAATGTGAGAAGAATGGAGTCAGAGGAGTCCTGGCCTCAGGATCACTTCTGCTCAAGAGTCATCAAGACAAGCACACACGCCAGGAGCTGTGTGCAGACCACACACCACAGCTCCCGAGGATTGTCGGCTCCTTAAAGTTCCCAGTGCTGGCTGGAACTGACCAACACTTTTCTCCTACACCCTTGTGGCTGCTCCAGTGTTGCTAAACATTTCTACAGTGCCATATATATAACTTGTGCACAGACATACTCAAGACACAGAACAGTAATCAAGATGCCCAACAAGTCCCTGTGACTGACTCTGGAGGTATCAGAGAGTTCCCTCAAATAACTTGTTAATGAGTTTTTTGGTTGTTAAAGTGAAAGTTGGATGAATGTGCTAATTTGAAGCTCATATTTATATCATTAAATTGAAGCAGTTGATCAGAACAACTTGAATCAACAGAATGTTCTTACTGAGTACAGTGTATTATCACTTAAAATTTAAAAAAAATTGACTTGTGGCTATTTTCAGTGATGTGTTTAAATTCTGAGCAGACAGCATCTCTGGGATTAATGCTTTGAAAACTTGCAGGTCTTACTGACCTCAGTAAGCATCTACCGTCCCCATGTGTATGTTTATAGATGTACTTATGCAGATGCTACTAAGTAAGAAACAGGGGCTGATTGTGTGCTACCAGAACCTCAACATTTTTCCAGAGATTTTCCCCAACAATAAATGCAGTTGTAACACTCTACTGCTGTAAGCAATCAGTGCCACGAATGTTTACCTCTCTCCTATGTGCAGAAGGAAGTCAGTAGTGAACAAAATAAACTTCTCCCATTCCTGAAACCTAGTTTCATAAGAGACCAACTCACCAATAATTAAATATAGCACACTTGAGTGACTTTAGAAATTAATATTATTACTTGAAGAGATCTAAGGCTAAATATAAAATACAATGATATTTTTCCACAGAATGGAGAAAAATAACTCCAAACTTCATCCAGAACTACAAGACTGAATTGGCAAAGCAGTTTTGAGAAGAAAATATAAAACAGGAGAAATTGCACGTCTTGATTTCAAACATGTTACAAAGCATAAATTATCAAAACGGTGAGGTATTACTAGCACTGGAAAATCAGGGAGGGCCCAGAAACAAACCTGTGCATATAGTGAACTAATCCTTCGTGCAGACATTGGACACAGGGAGAGTGTATTCATCATATGATGTTAGAGAAGCTGTTTAGTCACCAGGCAAGAAAGACAAAAATAAGGTTGTATTTTATGCCACAGACAAAAATCAACTCTGAATATATTAGAACCATAAAAACCTAGGAAGAAAACGTAAAGGAATATTGCTCTTGGAAAAAATGCCTATGATAAGCCAGAGTACAGAGAAGAGAAGCAAAAGCAAGGAAGTGGGTTTATAACAATGAATTTCTGTATAGTCAACAACATGAAAGGTTAGTTTGTAGAATGCTATAAATACTTGTATCCCAACAATCTAGTGGAGAGCTAATATCTAGAGTGAGGTAACCCAGACTCAGAAGGACAAACATGGTATGTACTCACTCATAGGAGGATACTAGATGTAAAACAAAGATGACTAGACTGCTACACAACTCCAGGGAGGCTACCTAGAAAACAGGACCCTAGGAAAGACACAGAGATAGGCCAACGACAGAGAAATGGATGAGATCTACATGAACAACCTGGATGACAGTGGGAGTAATGAAGGGCAAAGAGGGAAAGAGAGCTTAGGGGAGCAGGAGATCCCAGCTGGATCAAGAACAGAAAGGGAGAACAAAGAATAACAGACCATGATAAATGATGACCACATGAGAACAGGAATAGGCAGAGTGCTGGAGAGGTCCCCAAAAATCCACAATGGTACATCCTCTGTAGACTGTTGGCAATGGTCGAGAGAAAGCCTGATCTGACCTAGTCTGGTGATCAGATGGCCAAACACCCTAACAGTCATGCTGGAACTCTCATCCAATAACTGATGGAAGTGGATGCAGAGATCCTCAGCCAGGCCCCAGGTGGAGCTCCAGGAGTCCAATTGTCGAGAGAAAGGAGGGACTGTAAGAGTGTGAATTGTTGAGACCAAGATTGGAAAAGCACAGGGACAAATAGCCAAACGAATGGAAGCTCATGAATTATGAACCAAAAGCTGTGGAGCTCCCAGCTGGATCAGGCCCTCTGGATAAGTGAGACAGCTGAATAGCTTGAACTGTTTGGGAGGCACCCAGGCTGTGGGACCAGGATCTGTCCTTAGTGCATGAGCTGGCTGTTTGGAACCTTGGGCTTACACAGGGACACTTTGCTCAGCCTGGAAGGAGGGGACTGGACCTGCCTGTACTGAATCCACCAGGTTTAAATGAATCCCCAGGGGAGTCTTGGCCCTGGAGGAGATGGGAATGGAGGGGAGGGGCTGGGAGGAAGGTAGGGGTGGGGGCGGGAGGGGGGAGGACAGGGGAACCCATGGCTGATGTGTAAAATTAAAACACAAATATAATAAATAAAAAAGGAGAAAAAAGAACTAATATCTAAAATAAATAAAGAACTCACGCAATAAAAAAGCAACCTGATTAAAAATAGGCAAAAGATCTGAAGAGATATTTTCCAAAGTGGACATGCCAATAGCAAAGGTACAAGAAAGATGTTCAATATCACTAATCATCAGAGAAATGCAAACAAAAACTAAGACATATCATCTCACTCCAGTAAAATGGCTGTCACGAAGAAGAGAAAAGTTAGTCTGGCAATGATGTGAAGAACAGAGAGCTCATGAACATGATTGGCAGAAACAGGAAGTAGTAGAACCATTTTGGAAATCAGAACAGAAGGCACTGAAAAAAATTGTTTTGTTTTGTTTTGTTTTGTTTTGTTTTTCAAGACAGGGTTTCTCTGTGTAGCTTTTGTGCCTTTCTTGGATCTTGCTCGGCAGACCAGGCTGGCCTCAAAGATCCACCTGCCTCTGCCTCCCGAGTGCTGGGATTAAAGGCGTGCACCACCACCGCCAGCCAAAAAAATTTTTTTTAAATGAAGTTCTGTTTGATCCTATAATCCCACTGCTGCATGTATGTTCAAAAGAGATGAAGTCTGCATCTCAAAGACACTTTTGTTCTATGTGCATTGCACCAATATTCGTGGTAATCAAGAAACGGGATCACTGAAGTGTCCAACACTCTCAAGCAGATCAAGAAAACGTGTTTACCTCCGTGTGTGTGTGTGTGTGTGTGTGTGTGTGTGTGTGTGTGTGGTGTGCATGCAGAATTGCTGTCTAGCTTGTGAAAATGAAGGACCCTGCTAACTGCAATGGCATGGATGAATCTAGAGGACATTGTGCTAAGTGAAAATAGCCAGGCATAGGAGGACACATATCGCATGATTTAATTTATACTGGCAATGGAAGGAAGTGGAATCCATGGGAACATTCACAGGCTGTTACTGGGTGGGGTGCTGAGCAAAGGGCACAAACTCTTTGGCAGGAATGACCAATTCCAGAGACTTGGTCTCAGCTTGGTAACTGCATTCTTGAGATGTGTCAGGAATATGACTCTTCTCTGTTCTCTCTACCAAAATGGGGACAATTGTAACTGAAACTGAGTACTTGTTATCAACACATATTCTAAGAGAAGAGAGTACAGAGCAAGTGGTTCTTATTCTCAAGAACTAAATCTATGCATTGCAATTATTAAAAAATACAACTAAATTCCTTCACAGAAAAAGTAACTCACTCTAGACTCAGGTGGAAAAAGCAATTAATCTGGAAGGAAATACTGTATTACAGCAGCCCTCACTGCCTGGAATTGAAATGCAAATAAACACTAGGCTGCATAACGAACAGTTAAAGCTAACAAAAGGGGGAGGAGGGGGAGGAAAAATCTGAAATGAAGAGAAAAATAAAGAATGTTTAAGAATTAATACTGACATTCCTTAAGCTGCTGTAACCCACTGTGTCCAAGACTTATCACCACACTGCACAGAGGCCCTTGTACTCACAGACCCATGGTGGGACAAGGAGCTCACCAAGCTCATAGGGCAGGGCTATGCTCAGGGCTGACTCCTCCACCTTCACACGGGCAGCTGGAGGCTTCTGCTATCAAGCCTTGGCTGCCAGCATACACAGCCTGGCTAGAGCCAGGAGTACCTTGAAATAACTTACCCAGTGAGACACCTGTGTTTGAAGGTACTAAAGATTCTCTCATGCCAAATTATATATGAGTAGGAAATTTGATTTTTTTTTAAATTTTCAGGAAAATTGAAAAATCTTCTGATTTTCTTTGTTTTATAATTAAAGGAAATAGAGGCATAGCTGGTAGAGTGCTTGCCTAGCCTGTGCATAGTCCTTTGTTTGATTCCTATTACCACATAAACCAGGCATGACAGAATACACAAACAAGCCCAGCATCTGAGAACTGGAGGAAGGGAGATCAGAGGTTCAAAGATATCCTCAGCTACACAGAGATAGCCTGGGATACACCAGAACCTGTCTCAGAGAAAGACACACATGATATGCAAATACAGAATCTCAGGGGGATGTTTTGAAAACACTGTGCTAATTCAAGTATCTGCGGTCCTTAAAGGAGGTGCTGAATTTGGGGGAGGTGTTGGGAAATGGGAGATAGGGTCCTTACCCCCGGGGTGTCCCAGCTCCTCTGGGTTGTGGCTTTAGTGCACTCTGTGGGTGGTGGTGGGCCTGGAAAGCCATGTACAGACAGCCAAAGTCAGCGATGAGGATCTGTGGCTGTACACAAGTGCATACATGTACATTTTCTACTTCAAATGGTAAAAAGTTCAAAAGGAACTCTTTCATAACTAAGGTTTCTACCTTGATTGCATGACTCAGGGCACTTTGTGCTGGGCTTGGTGATTGTTACCTTTGATTGTGAGACAATAAAAGTATGCATTAAATGAGATCATGAGGTGGAGATGGGGAGAGCAGGAAGAAGGGAATGAGGGAGAGGAAGAAAGGAGAGAAAGTGAAGAACAAAGTAAGAAGCAAATGGGTAGGCTGGTTCATTCTAGAATTTTGTTGATCTTTTTATCTGCTGTTTGTTCTCAGACCTTGAATTCTCAGACTGATCCCAAGGTGGATCATTCACATTGTTTCCACAATCACTTGTAGAACTTTCTACTTATATGTGTGGTTTTTGTGTGACGTCTCGCTGTAACGGGACTGTATATGTTTGCAGCAAACATGAACACAGGTGAGTTTTCATCAGCTTTAATGAGGGAGTCACAAGGCTCCACAGCCTGATGAATTCCCACAGGCAGACTGCTGGAAACTGCCCCACTTACATATTTGAATGGTTCTACTTTTGTGTAAAATATGAGGTGGCAAGATACATAAGTTTATCCTTTAGTTAAATTTTATTGCAATCAGAACAAAGTACAAACCAGGCACCCCATTACTTATAATAATTGCAAAATACTAGAGTTCAGCATTTTTATGACAGACACCTTAGAACATTAACTATATGTATGTTAACTTTCATATTACTGTTTTAAATCTGCTATTTTCAGTATTGTTACTGACACATGAAATATACTATTGCAGATGAGCTGTGAAGTATTTTTGTTTGTTTTTTAGACAGAAATTTGCTATGAAGCCCATACAGGCCTCAAACTTGTAGTCATCCTGCCTCAGCCTCCCTAGTGCTAGAATTACAGACTTTTGCCACTATGCCTCGCTGTGCTAAATTGTTTTTAAATGTAATTTCAGATCTTAACTTATTTTCCAATGACTGTTTCCTTTTACATACAAAATTGTTTTTTCTTTAAGATTAAATCAAGGAGCTTTTAAATCCCGCTGTTGTGCTCAACATTAATGGTTGGTGATGGTGGTCAAATCTTCTAGCCTCATTGCTTGTTCCCCTCCCAGAGCAAGAGTGAGAGTCTGTCTTCCTCCTGGATGGCCTGTCTTTTCAAAAGTGAGTCTGAAAAGCCTAGTGTGATGAAAAGAAAAGAAAAGAAAAAGAAAAAGGAAAGACAAGAAGACTGCCCAGGTTCTCTTTCCTAAGAATACAGGCAGCAGCCACGTGGCATATGGGCTGAGCTGGCTTGCATACCTATGGGCCCTGGAAGGTAATGTGAGGGAATTAGTCCCTAATGACCCACACAGGTTTCCCTCCCTCACATCAGGTGTTGCCTGGGTCAAAGGCCTCCACCACATCCTCATAGTCTCATTCTGTGTCCCATTGGTGAGGACTGAGTGAAAAGGTGAAATGTGTAGTGGGTGAGACTGGCCAAGCTGGAGTCCAGCAGAAAGAGTGCCAAGTCAGGGCAGAAGAACATGCAGAAAAATCTCAGCATGCAATGTATTTCATTACAGGGCAGTCTGAATGTGGCAGGAAAATGCAAGGAAAGACATGTTCCCTGAGGTTCTGAGAAAGACTCATGGAATCCTGGTAGACAAGCATTTGAAAGCCTGGTTCTATGGACCCCAGGGGACCCCAAAGGAGCATTCCACATCTTTCTAGCCACAAGGCACTGAGGATTACATGAGATTTCAGAACTACTCCATTTGTTCCCTTGGAGGCAATCAAACCTTAACAACGATGAGAAACAAACAAATAAAAACACAGCCCAGAGTGCTGTAGAAAGCCAGCATTGCTGTAAGAGCATCTTGAAAGAAGCAGTGAATTTGCCCCAAGAACCTTTAAATTCATATTTGAGGCTTTGTGAAGAGAAATCCTCTAGCACCTCCTGTGGTTTTGAGTCTGCACAGCACCTCACTGCTCATCCCGGAAGAGGAAAATAGGTTTGGATCTAAAGTAATTAACAGAAGGATGGAGAAAGCTGGGATGGGCTGTACAACAACTATCAGGAGTCTTGTGGTCTTGTTTGCCCTTGCATTTATACTGGAAAGTTGATGGCCACCATAGTATCAAAGTATCAGCTAAGTGTGCCACCTAAGTAAGGGTCACTGCAATCTGGAAGAGAAACCCAGCTACTCCTAGAATATTGGTATCCTGTTGAGGAAGTCTTCACCTGTGGACAATGCTGCCTGTTGGCCTACCTTGTTGAAGAAAGCCCTTCATATTCTCCAAAGCAAATGAATTTTCCTTCATTGTTTTATGATCAGGAGAGTGAGAATGGAATATGAGGGCTTCAACTTTCTGAGAAGTGCCTAATCATATTAGGTAGCTATTGTGAGGCAATGGAGGATCTAAATCTGGTCCTGATTCTCATCTGGGGACCCAAAGGGAAGAAGGCCTTGATAAGCAGACATTCCTAGGACACAGAAGATAGTGGATTTCTTTACTGTCTTCCCAGGTGGACAAAGCTCAGGTAGAGGTGGGCAGACATGTGGTGTGTGGCATAGGGTGTGCTGCATGGAAAGATTTTCACTTGACAAGCCTGCTGGCAGCTCTACCATGGCACCCTCTCCACAGAAATAAGAGAAAATTTCAAGACTAAAAGATCCACCTTTTGCCCTAAATAAGGAAGTACAGGATAATTAAGGAATGTCTTGGTTTCCAGAATCAGGCATAATTTCCGTCTTGTGAGTAGACCATAAGTCCAATTAGACAACTGTTTGTTACCACTGACATGTGAGTACCACTTATTGCACATTTGTACATGTCTTGCCATGCTGGTCATTGTCATGGTTCATAGGTTTTGCAGCTGGATAGGGCTATTTAAATGCCTCCTTCCCTTGGCAGCTTGCATAGTATTTGCTGTAACTATGAAGTCTAGACCTTAGGAATGAGGCTTGCAGGTCAGATCCAACTCAAATTATTTGTCTTGTGTCTGAAGTATGTGGTATCTTCATCAATAAGGGTCTACTCTCAATTCCTGAGAGGAGGCAACTAAGGGCTACATCTATAATCTATATTATTTGGGGAGTCACTTGAACTACTATGACTAACCATGGGAAAGGTTTCTCATGCCTAGTACTGGGGTTTTGATAGACTATGGTTCTCATGGGGAGTATTGCCAGCCCAAGTGACTTAAATTTCTGTGTGTGTGTGTGTGTGTGTGTGTGTGTGTGTGCGCGCGCACGCGCGCGCGCACGCGCGCATATGCTATGTATGATCAAACAATCTTGTTACTATTTGTCCCTTTTTCTCTTCCTTGCTCAGTATTGACCTCACTCTCTCCTCCCCATATTTTTCTGTTTTCCACTTTGCATCAGCTGTATCTTGCTGCTCTCTTCTCTATAGCTTCCCAGGACTAGTGAGGTAATGGATATTAGAAAGGAATCTGCTACCTCCACTTTTCTAGTTCAACTTAATCCTTCCTGCAGTCTAAATCTCTTCCTTCTTCCCACTCAGCCTGGGTGTGGTGAAGTCTGTACCTAAAATTCCATGTGATGATGCTGAGCTGTCTAAGATTTTGGCTGCAATAATGATCAGTCTACCTGACTAGTCCAGTGAGGCCTCCCATCCACACTTTGTATTCCTTGATAAGGCATGGAGACCAGAGTCTCCTCAGTTATTAGAATTTAACTAATTAGTTAAATTTGAGAAGTGTAGCTAACATCCCTCATCGAGGAAGCCTCTCTTTATGCTAAATGGAGACCATCATAGAAAACCACATCTCGGTGCAATGGATCGTGGGGAATCCAGCCCCAATATATCCATATACATCACAGTTCCTGTATCTATGGTTCAGGGAATATCTCAGAAGGAGGAGTGGAAAGAGTAAGAACCACAATACTAGGAAGTTGGCTGTAACACAGTGTCTCCGAGAAACAGCTGCATAAACAAGACTAGAGCAATGGCAACATCAATGGAAACATTAACATGGAAGGGGAAATTTTTGTGGAGTCCCACACCTCTAACAAAGAACTATGAGCAACTGACCACTGAGAGAAGGAGAATTAGACTCTTCCAGGAATGAGACTTTATTGGTTGATCAATGTTGAGGTCAGACCTAAAACTGTATACACATAGACAACAAAAATGGGCTCAGTGTGTTGTATTTATACATCATAAATACATATGTGTATGTAAAACAATAACAATATAAAAAGAAGCTATAAACTTGAGAGTGAGGAGCATAAGAGACTTGGAGGGAGGAAAGGAAAGGGGGAAGAAAGGAAAGGGAGAAAGCAATGTAAGTCTATTTAAAATAAAAGCATATAAAAAATTAAAAATAAAGATATGTCTTTGTGGGGACCCCAGCCATGTCCCTCTGTTTGGCAGTTCTAGGCCTCAAAGGGAATAAATAATGAGAAATACCTGCTTCAGTTTCATCGATGCACATGTCTCAGGTAAGATGGATCCTGAACAAGAGCTGCCAGCAACTCTTCTACCAGACCTGTTCTTGGCCTTAGAAGCCATGGAAACCACCCCTCTCATATCCTAGCCTCCATGTCTAAACACAGGAATCCATATATAAAAAATTTACAGTTCTGGCAGATCTATATGCTTATTTTTTTCAGAATAAGCAATTATCTTCTTTAATGATCACTATCAGGTACCCAGCCCTACCAAAGTTGATACAGAGCACCAAGTAGCCCAAATACAGGAGTTGAAACTTTCTGGACTTGGCCCACATAATGTGGCTAGAAAATGCAGTAGGTTGTAAGGTGCACTCACTACAGACAGTGCTCAGACGGGAATAAGAGTGCCCGATTTCAGAGGAGGAAAAGCACGTACAGAAGGCTGACCAAACCCACATCTCTTCCCGGAACCCAGCGTCTCAAGAGTGCTCTGGTTCTTAAATTCTAATAACTGAGGAGACTCTGGTCTCCATGCCTTATCAAGGAATACAAAGTGTGGATGGGAGGCCTCACTGGACTAGTCAGGTAGACTGATCATTATTGCAGCCAAAATCTTAGACAGCTCAGCATCATCACATGGAATTTTAGGTACAGAATTCACCACACCCAGGCTGAGTCTTTAAAAAATTTCAGAGTAGCTCTTAGTTCAAAGCTCCTGAGCTTATGTAGCATCTTTTAAAGTTATACTTTAGTGCTGGCCACTTTATCTATTAACACTTTGTGCTTATATGACAATTCAGAGATTGACATTTTAAGAAGTGTCTCCAAAAATTTTCCAAAGAAAATGTCCCACAGATAGATACACATGGTCACTTGTGTTCACACCCATATATGTGCACATATACTCTCACACACATACAGGTACACACGTCTATATATACTCACACCAGCCTAGAACATAAATTGACTTGTTCACACATAACTATACATGTATGTACTTGTATATACTCATGCACATGCATCCATACATACACACAAATGCACACACACCAGATTTGAACAGGGATCTACTGGTCCAATGAGAGTCACTTTCACTGTGCCAAGAGGTGTGCTATGTACTGGATACTGAACCAGGATCACTGTGACGCAAGCTTGACAAGGTCAATACAACAAAGGAAGAGAGATTGATCAGTAGTATCAGATAGAGGCTGAGAACCTATCAGTACACAGAAAACATGACTACAGAAAGAGATGAATCTTAGAAACTCTGAAAGGAGAATGCAGAGCACTTCTGACAATTGCTCACTCAATTCTCTGCAGGCATCTTTGTAAATTTGTCCTGCACAGGGCTGTACTGGCATGCAGCTCAGGCTCTTCAAGTACACAGAACACTTGGAGAGGCAGACAGAAATAAAACCATCACCACAACCTCACTGAGACCATCTGACAAGAAACCATAACAGAGGTGTAGCACTAACCTTGCTAGATATGCAAAAACAAGAACAAATCAGATGTGAGGGCCTCAGGAATTTTTAGGGGAAGCTAAGGACTATACTGGGTCTGATTGAAGTGTAGAGACCTTGGCAGGCAGGTATATAAGCATCGTTTTCCCTAATTGCAACACACAGTGGATGTTTAGCAATGTCCTGGACCATGAGAATGGCTACTATTTATTTTAACAATAAAATGGTCATTTCTTTAAAAGGACTCCATAATTCACCCAGGACTTGCTCTTAATTCATTCTAACGGATGTCTCTTGTTTCATGAGCTGGAATTTGCATTCCCAGAGATGATTCTGGGAGCTTTGTTCCTGGTACAGTCACTGAGGCCAATGTGTAAGGAATGATCATGGTTCCCCAGCAATGCACTCAGCTATGCCAGTTTGACCCTGGGAACATGATGTGCACCTGCAATACACACCCTGAGGAGACCAGTTTCTTTTCATGTGTATTCTTTGCTTGCTCATTCCAGTGCCATCCATTTCTTTTTTCTTTTTCTTTCTTTCTTTCTTTTTTTTTTGAGCTGAGGATTGAACCCAGGGCCTTGCGCTTGCTAGGCAAGCGCTCTACCCCAGCCATCCATTTCTATGAGATCTATGTTCTCAAGCTTTTTATCTGCCTTAACAAAGGAAGAGTCACCCCAAAGTGGGGACCCATTCAGAAGGATTATAAAGAAAGTTATAGAAAAGAGTTCTCCTGCCTGGTCTCAAGGCCCTGTGTAGGCCACATGCTGTGGGATGTTCTGTATGTCAAATGTGTTGCTCTGATTGGTTAAAATAAATAAAGTGCTGATTGGCCAGTAGCCAGGCAGGAAGGATAGGGTAGGTGGGGACAAGGAGGAGGAGAATTGTGGGAAGCAGCCGCCATGACAAGGAAGATGTAAGGCACTGGTAAGTCACGAGCCACATGGCAATTTATAGATTAATAGAAATGGGTTAATTTAAGATGGAAGAAGTAGATAACAAGAAGCCTGCCATGGCCATACAGTTTGTAAGCAATATAAGTTTCTGTGTGTTTACTTGGTTGGGTCTGAGCGTCTATGGGCCTGGCGGGCGAGAGAGATTTGCCCTGACTGTGGGCCAGGCAGAAAAACTCTAGCTACAGCCACACAATGATGTTACTCATCAGAGCAGGTTATCTTCCAGTGGAGAGGGACATGTCTTTCTAGGGTCACTCTAGATGACCCACTGAGGTGAGCAGAGTGGAAGTTGGTGGATCTCAATTACAGATCCCAGAAATGACTGGGTGAGACAGTAAGACTCTGATGAGCCTCACTCACAGGATTGCAGGCTGAAAGCAGAGAGGAGTCCAGTGTGATATGTGGGTCCTGCACCTAGGTTTATCCAAGGGGGTATCTCCAAAGTGAAGTCTAAATGGATATCTAGACTTCTAGGCTGAAACTATAGTCTGTGAATTCTATCAGTTAATTATCACTGTAAAAGAAATGTTCATGGCTGTCATGATTAAAATCGGAGTACAGAAACAACTCAGCTTCTACCCTGCCTCTCCCTCTGCAAAGCTGGCCCAGAAGGCTCAGGAGTGGAACCAACACAGTTTACAGAATCCCTTCTTAGGAAAAGAGAATGAAGTTGTGAATCAGAATTATCTCCATGGCTGTGAAGAACCATGTAAATGTGCAGAGTCACAGACTCAATTCCAGAATAAGCTTGGTGCCTGTGTGAGCTGAATCACCATCTGACAATTAATATCTCTTGTCCCAAGCATAGGATTGTTTGATTTAACTGAGGATATTCAAATGTAATTCTGAGTGACCTAAGAAAGGTCTGGATGGGTGGACAGTTCATGAATGAAAATCGCTGAAAACAAAAGACACCTTGGCCACCAGGACCCAGACAAGTGTGATGCATGCTGCATGGTATAAACACCAACTTGCACGTCCTTTAAGTAGCATATTTCCAAATACACCTACTTCTTGTTCCTCAGCTGGCAGGCTTGGACAGGAAGCTCTTCCTTGTGTTCTAGGCTAGTACAGTATCCCCTTATGCAGTAGGAAGCACAGGGGATGATCCAGGAGGAGGACAATAAGAACATAAGAACAATTCACAGGAATTTAAAGGCCCCACAAGTCACAATGTGGCTCACATGTGCTGAGAAACAATAGAAAATATCTATATTTTCTTTATCAAAACTGACCACAAAAATCTATCTTCTCACCTTACTTGGATTAAATCTGTTATTCCCTCACATAGGTCTCCACTGATGTTAATTCAAGGATATATAATCAGAGGACAGACCATGTTTATTTATTTTTATTTATTTATTTATTTATTTGGTTTTTCA
Source organism: Onychomys torridus (assembly GCF_903995425.1). Classification (NCBI taxonomy): domain Eukaryota; kingdom Metazoa; phylum Chordata; class Mammalia; order Rodentia; family Cricetidae; genus Onychomys; species Onychomys torridus. The sequence goes on along the minus strand of NC_050463.1, from coordinate 53,554,031 downwards.
AGACAGGGTTTCTCTGTATAGCTTTGCGCCTTTTCCTGGAACTCACTTGATAGTCCAGGCTGGCCTTGAACTCGCAGAGATCCGCCTGCCTCTGTCTCCCGAGTGCTGGGATTAAAGGCATGTGCCACTACCACCCGGCTACCAGACCATGTTTAAAATACAGTGCTAATCTGGGTATATCAACTACACTCCAGAACAGGCCCTATGCTCAGGAGTAGTTAGCTAACAAAAATTGGGCTCCTCTCCTTCTTTCCCTCCCTATCTATCTTTTTCTCTCTCTTGTCTCTGTTTCTTATTCTGTCTTTGTCTCTGTCTCTCTCTCTGTACATTTTTTAAGAGAGGGAAAAACATGATGTTGAGTGCATAGGGAGGTAGAAAAGGATCTGGGAGGTGGTGGGGCAGAGAAAAGAATTTTATCAAAAATACATTGTATGAAACTGTAAAAAATAAATATTAAAAAATAAATAAAATACAGTACTAATACGGATTTAAAGTATAGAAATCTTGGGAGCAAAGCTGTTCGGAAGTCACACCTATCCTATTTTTTCTGAGGTCCAGGCCAGTCTTGACCCATAAAAGAGAACACATGGGAAGGCTGCCATTGTTGGGGATGAGAGCTGGGATGCCAAAGACAGGGAGGCTTCAGGCAAAGTACAGAGATGGGGATAACTGAAGCCTCTGAGCATTGAGAGCAGATAGGAGGTATGACTAGAGACTGTAATCTGGGGAGAGGCTTCTTGGTTTTTGAACTTCAGAACTATGATGGGATCTGGAAGCTGATGTCTGTCTGTATCAGACATATAACCTGTATCAGTTCATATAACCCAAAGACTTCCATTCATCACCTTAGAGTTGACTCAGTTTACCAGGACTGTTGAATGTCAACAGCCAAAGTGTGTCTCTACCCTAAGCACAGGAGGGGCCAGAGGCACCGTGGATTGTACAGTGCTCCTGAGATAAAGCACATCTGTGTTGGCTAGTTTTATTCAACTTGACAAAGGGTAGAGTCATTTGAGGAGAGGGAACCTCAATTAAGAAAAATGCCTCTATAAGATTTGCCTGTCGGTGAGTCTTTAGTGCATTTTCTTGATTGCTGATTGGTATGGGAAGGCCTAGCTCACTGTAGTTGGTGCTACCCTTGGCTGGTGGGTATTATAAGAAGGCAGACTGAGTAAGCCATGGGAAACAAGCAGCAAAAAACATTAGAAGCATTCTTCCATGGCCTCTATATCCATTCTTGCCCAGAGGTTCCTGCCCTGACTTCTCACTGTGAAGAAATGTGATGTGAAAACTAAGTTGAAATAAATTCTTTCCTCCCCAATGGTTTTCTTTTCTTTTCTTTTCTTTTTTTTTATAGTCACAATGTTTTATCACAACAAAAGAAACACTAACTCAGACAACATCTTTTCTGCCCCCTTCATCATGGGATCAGATTTTAGTTTAATTCTGGTGTGGTTTGCAGAAGTGTGGCATGAGTACATACATGTATTTTCTGGACATGCCATAAAGACAGGAATCCATTATCCATCACCTTCAGTAGCCATCTCCTTGCTAGGACTCAGCCAAATGTCTGGGTATCAGTGTGAGCCTTGTGGGTTGCCAGATCTCTGCCCCAAGTTCAGAATTAGAGCCTGATGACTGTTTCTGTTATTTTAGGCAAATTAACAAAGCATGCTGATAGAGTCTATAAGTTTCTGTGACAAAGTTGTTGAAGTGGCTCCATGCACTTGGATGTTTGTTTGTTTGTTGTTTTTTTCCCTTCTCCACCTTCCCTATAAATTTCTTACATACTAACTCTTCTATCCTAGAAAATGCAGACTGGTTCCTTCCTTATTTTCTCTTTCTCTTGGCATGCAACTTCAGCAGGATCCTCCCTGAAGACCACACAGATACCTGATACGATCCCAGAGTCTAGAGGGAGCATCTGATTACATGTCAGATTTCCGAATGAGTGCAGAGTATGTGTTAAATCTGTGCACCTGCCAGACTTCAAGACAAACAAAAACCACAGAATGCCAAGTCCCAAATGTTTAAAGATAATTACAACTGTGTCTTTTTTAAATATAATACTCTGTGCAAATATGACTTTACCAAGAGAAGAAAGAAAGCAATTTCCCTAGCCTCCCAGTGTTTCCATATATAACATGTATATGGTATATGGATCCTTGGACTAAGGTTTGTGGTGCATGTTCTAGGGCTGTATTTTGATAGAACTTACTGCTGTTTACTCCTGATCCATTCTCTTTGAGTACTGGGACACTGACTTAATTAGGTTGGGGAGAAAACACAAATAACTGTACTGCTCTCAGACCTACGGCCTGGAAGTTCCAGCACCTCCTTGATCTGCTTGCTCCTCACCTGCAGCTAGTGTAGAGGATCCTGGAAGGAGGACCTGAAAACTGAGAACTCTTGGGTCAGAAGCACCTGCCATTGTCTCTTGGATGAGCTTTGTTTGGACTGGTCAAGCTTTAGGGAGTTGGTGAAGTCATTCACTGCCTGTGAGTCATCCTATCATAAGTTCCCTCAAGAAGAGAAGTAGGTTGCACAGTGTCGTCAACTTTGCAAATAGAAAAAAAAAATGCTTCTCAGGAAGTGAAGTGGCTTTCTAAGACTAAATCTTGCCAGCATCAATGTGTTGCATATTCATAAGATAATGTGAGCTTTGGTGATGGCTTGACGGACTTCCTATCATAATAGTATCTACATTTTATCCTGAACTTCTCAAAACATTAAGACATTTCTATTCACAGAACAGATTTACACTGCAGCCGGTGGGGTGGGGGAGTAATCTAGGGCAGAATCCCTTAGCGCTCTCTTTCCTCCCAAAGAACAGCCTCCATAGGCTCAGCTCTCACATACATAGAAAGTTACCCTTGAAACTCTAAGTGCTCCATATCACCAGTCAATTGATCCCTCATAAATAAAAAACTCAATTCAAATTAAGTGTATAGAATATTTTTCTCTACATGAAATATGTGACCACATGGAATAAAACACTTGGGTGTTTATTCATACAATTGCATAACTAAAATTATGGCATTCTTCTCTGTCCTTGATTTGGAAAAAATATCCACACTGAATGGAGGGTCTTCTCAACAATCCTAGCCTCAGCAATAGGCCCATAGCTACAGATTCAAGTCTGCTGATGGTGGCCATTCCCATTTCCTGCAACCTCTTGCTGTATCCCAGTACCCTTAATGAATTAAGTGCAACATACCTGCAGACCTTGGGGGAAGCACACACCTTAGTTTCAATCCTGGGCTCTCAAAAACCACAGGATTGTTGGGCAATCAATACCACTGTCATTCCAGATTCCAGAAAATTGGGCCTTGGGCCAAGCACATTTGTCCTGGGAGAGAAAAGCCACTTTCTCAGCTTTCACACAGGCTTGCGGGAAGACTTGTGGATTGTAGTGCTCTGGGAAGCTCTGACTCTGCTGTACCACCTGTGAGCATCACCTTTCCTTCTACTGGACCTGCACTGAGGAAATCAAAGGTGCTCTAGTTCTCTGTGAAAGTTGCCTGGAAGCTGCTCCCACCACCCTGGGGAGGTCAGAGAAGCAGCAATATTAGATGCAAATACTAAAAATCAATATTTTAGTTTTTATTCTTGTTTGATATGATATTTTTATGAAATATTCTAATTAAATATTCTAAGTGGTTAAAGCTATAATAACACGGACTATTATTTATCAAGTAATGTCAGGATGATAGACTCAAAGTTCATGATTCTTTCATTTATCAAAGTTTCTGCAACACTGTATGGGAAGAAGGGATTAACTGATTCTTCTAAAAGTGGTAAAATATTTTACCAATATTCAAATGGAAAGTACAAAGTCAACAGGCAGAATCTGTTTATCAAATGTAGAGCACATTCTACTTGTACTGTTTCCCAGGGCCATGTGGACACACCACCAGCCTGAACCTTCAGGGTCACCCATGTGCGGATTGAGGATGTCTGCATCAAGAGATAGATTTAACAACTTGGCCTCTGGGCAATGGCTGCGTATGTCTTAGGCAGGTGATCCATGTTGTCCTCTGTCAGACTGGGACAGGCAGGAGACTGGGGAAGCTGAGATGAGCAGCAAGGTATATTCATGAACAAAACTAAATCCTCTTATTTATTCTGTGCTGCTGATAATTGGGACTATCCATCCTCATATAACATCCAAGACTATCACTGAAGGTATTCTAAGGGGACAGAGTGCCATGGAGGGTGGTGAGGCCAGAATGACCCTGGACAGTGTTAGAAGGCAAAGTCATCTGGATGTCAGGATGATTTTGAGGTTGATATTTTGAGAAAAGTACAAGGCAGAAGCACCAGCAGCAGGGTAAGCATGTTAAACACTTTGACCTCAGCAAACATCCTTGTAGCTGTGTTACCAAATGCAGAGGGGTAGCCTGTTATCCTAAGGAGGGCACATCCATGGCTCCTTCACTCAGCCCTTGGTTCTCACAAGTATGCCTGCACCCACCAGCAGCTCAGAGCCAGCACAGCCCTGCTGCACTGAAAACTTGTTCCACCTTGGGACACACATGCTCACAGTCATGATGATGGAAATATGGTCACTGCTGGTTCCCTGCACTGTACTCTGTGAATGTTCATGTGCCCTGGGCCCTTGTTGAAACTCAGGGAGGGGGTCCATCTCCACATCAGATGACAAATGGAAGAAAGCTCAGAACTCTTGTTTTTGAAGGGAGGCCAGAAGAGACCAGCTCAGCTGACCCTTTATTTGGAGTTTCATTAGTGGCACTTGGCAGTTGAGGGCTTTGTAAGACAGCTGTGTTGACTATAGTATAGACATGTCCCTGAGCTATGAAGGAAAGAGTTCCCAGACCTGAGCCCTGCACATCTGTGAGTCTCCAGGAACTGGCTTCGGGATGGGCCCAGGATGATTTGCCAATGCGGCTTATTACCGAATCTCGTTCGCTACAAGCCTCCATTATCTGGTTTGTGTGATGCTAAATAATGGGAAACGTATTAAGTATTCAAAATATTCTGTTTACTTGGGTGAATGCAATGAAATCAATAACAGTTGCTACTCAGAAATCTGGGAAAGTGATTTTCTGGAATGGATTCTAAAATATTTTAGCAACTCAGGGGGGTGGGGTATTGTCAGCCTGATTGTCGATAAAGTAAGGGTCAATTACAGAGTGAATGCAGTCTAAATTAATGCCACATGCTGGCACGTTCAGGCCACTCAACCCACATCTGTTTCTAAAAGGACTCGACATTGAACCCAGGGTCTGTTTTGCTTTCCAGTGAGGACATGTGGGGGAGACTACAGCCAGAGGAAGCTGGTGGGTATAAAGGTAAATCTGAAGTAACCAAGTAAGTACCAGCTTGATTTCATCACGTGGCTGTGAGAGGCCAGTGGGCCCAGTTTCTGAGGTCAAGTTCCACCTCTGAGACCAGAAGGAGTTCCTGCATTGTACCTTCTGGTTCGTCTTAGGCCTTGCACTCCAGCCTGGCCCTTTGGCTCAGTTCAGTGCTGTGATATACCCAACTCTGTGTCCTTCTGCTCATTTCCCTCAGGCCTCAGAAGGCCCAGCCCACTGATTGGTAGAGTCTGAGATGACAAGAAGGAGAGATACAGCTCCTGTAATGACCCTGGTGTCCCTGAAGCTGCCAGGGTACTCAGAACAATATGTAGCCAGTGCAAAGATTCTTGTGCCTCAGGCTGAAGTACTGGCAGGAGGCTTCCTGGATCTCAGCTCTTGTCCCCATAGGCTCCTTCCTGTGTGTTGGGGCATTAAAACCATAGTCCTTGCCAGGTGTGATGACTCACACACCTTTAATTCCACTACTTGGGGGCAGAGGCAGGCAGATCTCTGTGAGTTTGAGATCAGCCTGGTCTACAAAGCAAGTTCCAGGACAGCCAGGGCTACACAGAGAAACCCTGTCTTGAAAAACAAAAAACAAACAAACAAACAAACAAAAAAACCCATAGTCTCCTTCAAACATAGCTTTGTGACTTTGACTTTGTATCCTCTGCTTTACGAAGCAAACAGGCACACATTACCAAATGAATTATTTTTGCTTATAAAAGGTAAATGCACCATCTCATGTATCATATTATATTAAAGAAACTACAACGTCCATAGTCACATGACTTTACATCTCAGGTAGGTAAGGAGAGATACCCTAGCTGTGACTTGTAGGGTATTTTGTCAATGGAAAGAAGGGAATTAAAAAGATAGAAGGAAGGTAGAGGCACAGGGAGGCACACTGAAACTGTATTCTGGAGTCACAGGCTCAGCTGTACATCTCTGCTCTGAATCCATCAAAGGATAGACACACCTGGCTTTGTGGACTTACATGGGACAAGGGACCCAAAGCATCATCACCTGAGGCCCATGCAGCCAGAAAGAAGCATGCAACACGAACCCAAAGAGAATAGGACAGAAGAAGACACAGAAGATCCAAGAGACTCCAGATACGGTAAGGGAAGGAAAGGCAGAACTGTGCGAGACATCCCCAGAAGATAAATGTTCTCATGGAGTGAAATGAAGGAGGGATATTTCCTCTGTGCAAGACATGGAGGCAGAGCAGATGTTGGGATAAAGGAGCAGCTGGAGCTTGACATGAGACACACCCATGTGGGGAAAAACATTCAACCGCACTGTGGATAAGAAAGGCGTGGTTCTTTGGAACTGTATCAGTAGCAGACCTTTGCCTCTCCACTACCTGGGATGAAGCCTTCTTGTGAGGATGCCCTAGAACTGCCCTGGAGACTGGGAAGCCCCAGAGTCTCCAGCCCTGAGTCACTGCAGCTTAAAGTCTGGCAAATGGTGACCTCTGTGCTTGTTTGTTGGCTGCAGAGGATGCTGCTGAGTGAGATGTCCAGCTGTGTTCACTTCCTGCTTTCTGGCTTTGGTTTTCATTTTTCTTTTCTTTTCCAAACCTAAGATTTCTTAAATGTGGCAGAAAATGCTCACCCACCAATGTTAATCCCACCAACACTATCTTTCAATTTAGTAATTTATAATCATTTTGATCAACAGGTTACATCATGATACATACCACATAAAAAGGATGAAGGAAGATTAGGTGCACCTCAAACCAAAAACATGTCTCCCCTTGTCAGGAATGAGCAGCAGGCCGAACCATGGACTTCTTATTTTTACCATATTGCCCAAGAGCATGCCTCAACAAGGTATACCTGAAGCTTAATTTTGGTCCTGTGCAGGCTCTGCTGCGACTTTGCTTTGCTTACAGTTTGGCTTTGAGACTTTACAGTGGTGAAGCTTATAACTGGGTAGATTGTTCTACAGAACCGAATCATCTCCAGTCACTAAACCTTTGGTTTGAGATGAGACCAGCAAGATTTTTGCAGACAAGTTCTGCACGATGGGCGTCCATAGCTCTTCCTCCCAGAAGGTCTGACATGCTCCTCACCACAGGCTTGGCCAGGGCGTCTGTTAAGTGCATTGCACCCTATTCTTTTCACTTTTCTTCTTTGCAAATATTTCACAATTTTAGACTTGACCATGTTCAGCAGATCAGAAGATGGCCCCAGGGAGGGCCAAAGACTGTCTGGTACTCTAATCACCACCCGCTTAGCCCTTCCAGGAAATGTGATTTTCCCCTATGTCCACTTTTACTTTTTTGTGAATTCTAGGGGGAAATTCTTCATATATTTTGGCTAGAATTCTTTTTGCCAATTATGTATTAACAGTCTTTTACATTTTCAAATGCTCTTGAGTAAAATTTTGAAAAAATAAATTCATAGGCAGTCAGCTTTATTCATCTTTCTCTTAATTCTCTGTGAAATTGTTTGGGATCTGGTGGGGAATCTGCCTGCTGATGCTGTTAGAACCTCAGTTTGGGCCCTTTCTTGGAGTTGATATTAATCTAATATGCAGCTTCTTCAAAGGCCCTTTCCCCTGGTCTGTAGTGACTGTAGATCCATGTGGGGATATTTCATTTTTGACATGAAATCTTTCTGTGGACTCCTTTCTATCAGTTCATCTTTGCATCTTTTAAAAACATTTTTGTGATTTTACTCCTAAAAATCTCACACATTTTTACAGTGGTTTCCATGAAACTAATATTTTGGCTAAAAGATCATAAAATACACCTTTATAAGATTACCTTTAAATACTTTGTTTTTGACATAAAGTAGACATTGGGCATTGATACTGTAGCCTGCCATCTCCCTCAACTGTCTTATCATGTCATCTCTAGATGCTTTAATCAGGGGTTTCTGAATAAAAAATAATACCATCTGTGATTAAAGACAAGTTTACTTTCTTCCTTTCAAATTTTATCTCTTTTATTTATTTTTATGACCTTCATACAGCAGCATTGCTCATTTTGTATGAACTTTGTACAGCCTATTTCTTGTTTTTTCCTGAGAATATCGTTATTCAACTTTTCTTCCTTTTTGACTTATCTTCATACAACAGCGCTGTTCATGTTGTATGAACTTTGTACAATCATTTTTTTCCCTGAGAATATCCTTATCCAACCTTTCTTACAAAGCAATTTCTAATATTTCTCTGCAGCAAAGACTGTGGCCCTGACTGAGGTTACTGGGACAGCCTTGACTTCACAGTGAACAAGTACAGATTAGAGCTCAGACCCTATCCATATCCTCTCCAATGCCATCTCTGCCTTCCAATGTTTTTTGTTTTAGTTTTATAGTAGGGACTTGAAACAGTGAGGGAACAGCTGTAACCATTAGTCTTAATTCAGGAAGCAGGATGGAATGTAGAAGTCTGTGGATCAGACCTTAGGGCCTGGACACACAAAGACACCTCCCGAGCTCCCTTCCCTCAGGTGTGGACCTAGTGCACTGGTCCCTAAATAGTAATATGTCTAGATTTTTCCTTTGAGCCAACCTATGGATGTTATTTTCTGAAAAGAAAAATTAAAATGTGGTAAAAGTTTAATAAAGCATAGTACATTGTTTTCTCACAAAGTGAATACACACCAAAATATGCTTTGCGCTAGTCTGCGGACTCCCTGACCTCTGAAGAGATCTGCTGAGCAGAGGCCAAATTAGTCCCTGAGCTTTAGAGAGAGGATATGTTTGCTGTGTAGGTCAGGGAGGTCAGACTCCAATAGATAGATCTGACTGCCCCACCCAAGATTATAAGGGGGCACTGCTTCATAGAGTCTAAGAATGACCGAAGCAGCCTGGGGCTTGAGTTTTAGAAGGGTGAACAGGCAGCTCTGAGTAGGCAAAAAGTGACAGTGACACCACTGGATAGGTAATGGGATTTGATCTTCTAGGGCTTAGGAGCAGTGTAGACACATTGATGTACTTGTTCTTTGGGATGTTCATTCTTGGAATTTAGACTCCATGTTGTGAAGGGAGACCTGCTCCTGGCCCAGCTCTCCCTTATGATGGTCAGTGCTAACCTCCCTCACCCCATTCTGGGAGTGAGCAGTGGAGAGTCTGGATTCCCTGCTGCCACCAGCTTTGGAGTATTGGAAAAAGCCAAGCTGTTGACAAAACTGCAAGTCCATGAGAAGCTTAGAGCATAGTGTTCACACCCACTGAGGCAGGCTTTGTGTGGTACACAGTAGCAGTGAGGAAGGCAATCTTTGGAGGGGAGCCTGTGCTGTCCTGACCAGCCTCAGACAAGTGAGCATCAGGGCTTTCCAGAGATCTGAAAGGGCCAGCTGCAGGAGCAACATAGAGGGGAAAGATCCATTAACTTAGTGACCTCCATAAACTTCAAAGAAATTAACATTAATACTCAAGACTTGCTGATGCTGAACTTTGGCAACACTCCAGGGGAATATATTCTCTCTGAGCTTGCAGTCTGATTTACATATGAACTCTAACTTCCTCTGTCATCATCTCTTAGTATAGTTATGGTTACTAAAACAGGAGAGGCAATGTTCATTTTCTTTATATTTATTTGAAGATGAATCTTGAGGAAAATTCAAATCATACATATTTTCCCTTTAGTTTTGGTCATTAATCTGCCACTATAATGAACCCTGAACATCTTTGACATGTGGAACCCCAGGGGAGACTCAGACAACAAACCTGTTTCTCTCATTTGCTGGCTTTCACTTCCTTGTGCTGTGTTGTCCTCCGGAGCTCCTAGCAGTTTCCCCTAAATCACGACTTGGCTCAAACTTGCACCATACTTTAAAGGAATACCGCAGCTGACACCTAGTGACTCCCAGGTGCATCCTGCTCTCTGAGGCACTCAAGACTGGACTTCAAGTCTACAGAGAGGAGACTTCATTTGTCACTTGCCTTCCAGTTTTAGTTCACATCAGATAATCAAGGGACTCAAGGAAAATGACATCTCCAGAAAGTGAGTCATACTTTTATGTATGAACTTAAACATAAACCTTAGAGGTCAATAAAGAATCCATTGTGCCTTACCAAGTTCAGAAGTGCTGTGTGAACCAGTGTTCCCTCCAGATGTCTGGAGGTCACTTACAGTGGGTAACCTTGTACTTGACTCTACTCTACCATCCTCCTTTTCTTGTCCTCCCTTTCTCTTTCCCTCTCAGTCAAACATAAGCCTTCTCCTGACTAAGCTTGTAGTTTGGGCAATCTGTTTTGTTACATCATTCTTTCTCCCCTGTAGACCCCAACCTTTCCTAGAAGGAAGAAGGACCCCACATTGGTCCATCCTGTAGGTCTATAGCTTCCCAGCATCTGCCTCACTAGCACAATTGATTCTTGACTGTTCTGTTCAGCCCAGAGCTGAGGTCCAAATGACTCTGGAGAAATGACTTGGACTATAAGAAGACACCAGGGTGTGGACTGGGTCTTACATGCATACAGACAGGAGAAGCTGGGTCTAGAGGAATCCAGTGAGAGTATGGCTTCTAGCCAGACCCTGGGCTGTTAAAATTGAGAAAGAAAGAAGGCCTGGCTGTGGCTCGATGGGTAGACCTCAGTTTTTGCCACAGGCACCAAGGTAACAGGGATATTGAACAAGGTAACTCATTCTCTGACAAGGCTAGCAGGATCTGTGCAAAGAGCTCTGGAGATGCAGACCTATAGGCTCTCTTCCCCAGCATGGTGGGGTTGAGCATGGAAACCATTTCTCTTTCTGGGTTTCTCTTTTTAAATTTTTTACATTACAGATAATCGAAGTATCTGTTTTGTAGAATTTTTGCAAAATGTTAACTGGAATATAGATGTAAACATGCATATTGGTTGTGCTAATAATTGAGCTGTTGCCCTCTGTTGGCTGCAATCTCTCTTTCTGCCTTCTAGTGCATCCCCCATTTCCTTTGGCCAGCTAGACCTGGAACTTGCTTTCTCTGCCTCTTCTGCTCTTGCTCTCTCCCCTCTTCCCTTCTTGCTGCTGTCACCTTCCACTGCATCCCCATGGTGGTCTCAGGAATTGGCTTCCAAGAGTGGGTCCCTCTGCAGGGCTTTCTCTTAGCTCCAGCCCAAGTTCCTTGTTCCCCTGGCCACATCACTTCCAGGAACTGACCCAACCCTAAAGTCTAGGAATGGCAGGTCTAAGCATTTGAGGATAAGGATGGTCTGTACCTGGCTCTCTGAAGCTGTTCAAGTGCGACTATGAAGAACTAATGCTGAACAGCACCGGTGCTCACTGTGCACTGAAGGCACAATGTGCAGGAAATATGGGACACAAGGACAGAATGATCCTGAGCAAGCTCCTGAGTCCTCAGTGCTGTTTATTGAAGGACCAGGGATGTTCCCAGTAGCCTGAATATCTGCCTGAAGCTGAAGCCTCCAGGAGTCTTATCTTCCTTCAATGTCCAACTTATATGCTTTGCTCAGAATTCCTGATGCAGAAGCTCTTTCATGCAAGGCATCATCTTCCTCCTGTACAATGCCAGCACCTCAATGCCAAGCACAGGTACAGAGCAACCACCTCCGCTCATTCCAATGTCATATGAGCCCATGTATTAAGAAATGGCATCATCTCTTTCATATTTACTCTCCTTCCTTCTCTTGATAAAACTATTTTAAGATCACTGTTTGATAATGCAATGGAAAAGTCAATTTGTGTGCTTTGTATGTGTGCTGTGTACACATACACAGCACATTGTATACACATGCACAGCATATTATGCTATGTAATATGCTTGTTAATCTGGTTCAAATGTAAGAAAACAAATCACCTTTCTTTGTCCAGTTCCTTTAGCTCTGGAAGATATTCCTCAACCGAAAAGTATCAGGTCATCTTTTGGAATGACGTTTTCTTCAGTAACTAGAACTTGGGCTGCCGTGTCTGACAGCAGGTGACATGGAGCTTTGGCGCCCTCTGGAGGGTAAGTGAAAAGTAAGTAATAGCGCAGAACCAGAGGCTCTACTCGGCACTTGACATTTTTGTTTTATCAGTCTGAGAAATAGGGACCTCTATGGAACAAATGACTTCCAAGTCACCCACCTGTTGCACACAACTGCAGGCCTATGAAAAACATGCATCAAATTAGAGGACTATCAATTTAAAACAAGGGAGAATCAGTTAAGTCTGAGAGTCACACTTGAAGAAAGACAAGATCCTGTCAAGGCGTTTATTTGGCCTGCTTCAAAAGTAAAACAATTCTGTGCACTAAATGTCTTGACATATTCTTGGATAAAATTTTATGTTATCAGAATACATTGCCTGAAATTTCTATTGACTTTGTAATTATCATATCTTCAACTTAAGGAGATCTAAAAGTAAATGACTAGCCTGAGTGACTACATATACAAACATATAGTTCTTTGCAAATGAGCCCACAAGAAAGAAAATCATGGCTTCAGTAATCAAGTTCATGGATTCTAGATATTCTTTTTTTTTTTTTTCAAGACAGGGTTTCTCTGTGTAGCTTTGTGCCTTTCCTGAACTTGCTCTGTAGACCAGGCTGGCCTCGAACTCACAGAGACCCGACTCTGCCTCTGCCTCCCAAGTGCTGGGATTACAGGCGTGTGCCATCATTGCCCGGCAGATTCTAGATATTCTTGTCACTGAAATGCTGTGTTCTGGAGGTAGTCCTGGAAAGTATAGTGTTCATCCATGAAATATTCCAGGCGGATGTTTGAGCATGAGCATGACCCTACACCCAAGACAGTTGAGAGGATGCCATGCAGGCTTCCTCAATCCCTCTACTTTTTCCCGTCTGGGACTATGATGAAGAGGACACCTTCAGCCTTCAGGGATCAGAGGCTCAGCCCTCAGATCTACTCAGTGGCTCAAATACACAACTATGCATTTTATAGAACTTTAACCCAGATCAAATTCAAAGACAGAGCAGGCAAATGCATTTGCGTCTGTTATTGTTCTTGATATGAAATTAGCAGTGTACTTGTAAAGACTATATTGCAATATGAAGCATATGTGTGATCAACCTATAGAGAGAAAGGCAATGTTAAACAAACTTCACTGATAATCAAGGAAATATAATAAACAGTGGAATTTTACCTGTCAATCACAAAACATTTCTGTGTGACTAAGTGAAGACTGATCCCAGGACATATGTATAAGTGATGCCTGGATATCCTTTTGAATACTAACTTAACAATACTTCAGTAACAACAAAAACTGCCATAAAAAGTTGTTTTGTAAGCAATTTTGACAAACAGGAATTTATCCCCAGCCAATAACAGAAAGGTAAGACAGTTCTTGAAGGTGACAAGTGTCTGTATCATTTATATTGGCAATCAGTACATAACTGCAACTTCATACCAGAAACTGGCCAAGTAGGGTTGGACTTACCTGGTTTGGTTACTATGAAGTATTTGACAATCAGGTTATATAACAGAAGTATTATAATGAAGTGACTGAAAAGCTATATGACAGAAGATAGGCTTCCAGAGAAAGATGATGGTGACCACGGCCCACCTGTCCAAACACACTTGCTGTTTCAAATAACACAGCACAGGTGAGCTTGGGTGAAGAGTGGAAATAGCAAGCAAAAATTCCAAGCAGATGGGGCAGTGTGGAGTTAAGAGCACTAGATATCCTGAGGCAGGGACTCAGAGATTACTCCACATGAAATGGACAGATACATACACAGATCAGCTGCCTCCAATCACAGAAGGCACCATAACTCATTTCTGTTGCTAAAGACATATAAGCAATGCTGCCTGGTTTCCTAAAACAGGAGGTCCAAACCCATCATAGGAGCTACAACTTAGTAGAGGTAACTGTAGAGGGTCAGCTGAAGGCCACAGGAGACACAGACCACAGGAAAGATGCAGGAGCCAGTGATTCAAACGTGCCTGACAGAGAGTATCAAGGAAACAAAGCCTATAGGCATAGATTCTCTTTGGTCTTGTGTCCTCATTGGTATTTTGTCAACTTGACACAAGCTAGTTATCTGGGAAGGAACCTCAATGGAGAAAATGTTCCCTACCAGATTGGCCCCAATGGGGCAAGCCTCTGGGACATTTTCTTGATTGATGATAGATGTGGGAGGACCCAGTCCACTGCAAGCGGTGCCATCCCTGGGAAGGTTGTCCTGATTTGTATAAGAAACAACATTGAGCAAACTGGAAGGAACAAGCCAGTGAGCAGCACTCCTCCTGGACTTCTGCCTCAGTGTCTCACTCTAGGTTCCTGATTTCCTGCCCTGACTTTCTTCAATGTAGGACTGTGATGTGGAAGAGTAAGATGAAATAAACACTTTCTCCCCCATGCTGCTTTTGGTTATGGTGTTTTATCACACCAATAGAACCCAAACTAAGAAATTCTGCTTTTCTAGAACCCCATTTACATGGAGTTAGCACTAGTTTTAGAAACAATAAGAAACTTTTAAAAACAGAAAATCAATATATTGACAGCAACTGGAATCAATATACACAGAGCTGCTGTGCTGTGGAATGTTGTTCTATATGCTGTGAATGTGTGTTGCTCTGATTGGTTGATAAATAAAATGCTGATTGGCCAGTAGCCAGGCAGGAAGTATAGGTGGGATAAGCAGACAAGGAGAATTCTGGGAAGAGGAAGGCTGAGTCAGGAGTCGCCAGCCAGGCACAGAGGAAGCAAGATGACAAGGCAGAACTGAGAAAAGGTATCAAGCCACATGGCTAAACATAGATAAGAATTATGGGTTAATTTAAGTGTAAGGGTTAGTCAGTAACAAGCCTGAGCTGATGGCCAAGCAGTTATAATTAATATAAGCCTCTGTGTGTTTACTCGGGGGATATGAGCGGGAGAGATGTGTCCCGACTGCTGGACAGCTGGGACACAGGAAAGCTTCCAACTACTCTGCTGCTTTCCTTGCAGCTTACAGGAACCTCTGAAACAACATAGGCAGGTGGCATACTGCAGGTGGATAAAGTGTGAGCTCTGAAGTCAGTGGCCAGGCTAGACACCAGTTTTATGGAGGCCTCTTCACCTATGAGAGAGAACACACCTGTCTGCCTGCATCTTGGAGCTCAGCTCCTGGTACATTTTATATATTTCTAAATGGATACTGTATTAAAAAAATGAGCTAGAGATTTCCAAAACTGATAACTTGAGAACTAACTATACAAGAAAAATACAGACAAACCTAGATGTATCACAATGAAACTGTAGATCACAAAAAGGGGAAAAAAATCTGCAGAGGAATAAGGCAGCAACAGTCAGCTGGACAAGATGTCTCATGGGTGACAATTCTAGCCCTACATCTATACAACAGGCTCCAGCCAAGGCCATATGGCTGAGGCATTGCTTAATCAAGGACTACCAACCCCCTTTCCTCTGAGCAGCAGCATGGCTTACCTTCAGGCCTGGCCCTGGATACCTTTTCTGCTATTCTCTAGCAGCCTCACTGGTCCCTCCAACCAACCTACACTCCTCCACATCTGCTTCATGCTTTTGTTGTCCACCAAGAAACACTTGATCTCTCTTTCTAGAACACATAGAAGCCACTACCCCATTCGTGTCTGCATCAGAAGCAACACCATGTCTGTGGTTTTAAGTCCCTGCCAACTACCTCATGACTTTTCTCCGTTTCCTTCTCATCTTGCTCAAACTAGAACAGCCTGAACACAGGCCCTACTTTTATCCTAAACAGCCTTGTCATGGGCATCCATGTCAGTCAGGATTGCCAGTCTTTCCAGGTTTCAGGGACTTGGGGTCCCTCGGTTCGGAAATTGGCTTCACATAGGCTGCCTGTACCTTGTCCCAACCCTAAACGGTCCCATTTTCTCCCTTCAGGAACTGCTTAAAACACAATATACTGCCACTCAGAGAGGAGCTTCCTGGGTACCTTAAGTGGAGTTTTGGGTGATGTGACATTCTGCCAACCAGCCTATCCTTTATGAATGTTTACTGGGGTCAGCTGTGGTCAGAGGGTGCCTGTCCCACATCCACTGATTCATATTGCAGATAAAGAGTGGACATCTAAGTGCCAGAGACTGTCAAAGTGGATGTTATGACCCAGTCATTGGAGACAGTGTTTTCAGATAGTCAAGTTTATACAGTCATTCTCTGGTACCCACAAGGAACTGAGCTCAGAATCCCTTTCAGATACCAAAATCCTTAAGTGTCCTTACCCAAGGAAAGTTATCAGTTTGGCACTCAGGAATAGAGTCAGTTGTGTGCCAGACTCCAATATTTGCTGAAGAATGTTGAAGCTTTGTTCTGAATCTTAGCAGGCCTATGAACACTTCATGTCCACAGGGATCTGTTGTGAAGAGAGAAGAGGATCACAGTCCCTTGCCACTGCATTTCTCATAGAATGTTAATAACAGACCCACATATGGCTCTTATTTACACATCTCCATACTGACTTTCTTCTACTGATGCTAACATCATTGCATTTCCAGCAGCATGAGGATCACAGGCAGAGACCAAGAAACCAGCCCTACAGAGAAACCTGCCTCAAGGTTAGATTCAACACAAACACACACACACACACACACACACACACACACACACACACACACACACAAGGTTAGATTCAATACACACACACACACACACACACACACACGAGATTAGATTCAATACACACACACACACACACACACACACACACACACACACACACACACACGTGCACGTGACAAGGAAAGCACACTGTATATTATCAAACATATTTTATTGTATAGTAATGTACAGTAATTAACAAACATAGGTTTAATGGGTAGAATGTGTAAAATGGTTATCACAGGCCTTTGCTTTCCATAACTACTCAGCAAAAGTATGTTCCTTATGTCTCTCAGATTGCCGGAGAACCTTGCAGTACAGAAGTGTGAACACAGCACTGGTCAATCTGTAAAATCCTCAGAGCTGCACTGACAAACCCAATTGCTTGTTCATAATTCTGGCTTGCAGGGCTTTCCTTAATATAAGGACAATATTACGACAATTCCTCAAAGTGTAATTTTAGCCACTGAGTGAGTCACAAAATACAAAACTTTTTTTTATGTGTTATGTGTATACCAGTATGCACACATGCACGTGTGAAAGCCAGAGGACCATCTCAGGGATTGCTCCTCAGGAATGCCTACTATGTTTTTTTTAAACATCTACTTATTGTGTGTGTGTGCACGCAAGTGTGTGTATAAAGTCTGAGGTATTAATATCAACACATGGTGAAGTAAACAATACCTTTGTACTATTTTATCGGAGAAAAAGTCAGATGGTTCCAAATACAGGCAGTCTAAACAATGTGTGACTGGTAAGTGTTGTCTTAAAATACACAGAATCCACAAGTGCCCTAGCTCCTCTCTAGTCTCTCCAAAACACCAATGAAGTTGTCCTGGACAAAGCCAGAACTCAGGCAGCTCAACCCCCCTCTGACCCATTTTGCACAATCTTAGGACACAAAGGTCAAGGGGAACAGATCTGGTTGGTGAGTTCTAGACCTACTTGACACTCTCCTGCTTCAGATTTATCTAACCAAATAAAACTGACCAATTTGTTCTTATTTTCTGTGAAACTAATCAATGTTATTGTGAATGCCTTTGTAACCACAAAAATGATTGAACAACCTGAACCAGTAATTTTCAGAAACACACAATTAGATATACCCTTAGATGCAATGTCCATGACTTAACAGTGTGATTTTAAATTTAAAAACTGACATACTATACTCTGCTATTTCCTTTGGTACTTTTGTTCATTGTAAAATTGGAACAAATCAAGAAATTGAGAACAATTTCTCAAGTGCTGCAGTGGCTTCATGAGGAGCTACAAACTCACACCTTAGGATTATCAGACTCACAATTCAGTCAGTAGGCTTTCTACTAAGAGCCTGAAGTTCATAAACATTTAAAACTGCATATCTGGGTTTCAGAACATAACTGTAATCTATTGAACTGTCTACTTTTAACCTTTTAAATACTTTTATCTAGATTTTTATTTTAGAACTTTGAAGAATGTTTCATTTAGGAAGGAAAAAATTCCTATTAAATAAACAAAATAATTCACAAATTATTTCTTTAAACTAAAGCTAAGAGTCTATAGAATTCCCAGTACTAAATACTGTTTCTGAGTCTCCAGTCATTTGTAATTTCTGGTAATTTATTGCTCCAGATTCCATACACACTAAGGATATCTGACAAAACAGAAGAGAAGCCATATGCCCTTCTCTGTGCTTGACAAACCCCAGTATGTGTGACACTCAGGAAGAACTGGTCTGCACTTGTCAGTCTATGCAGAAACAACTAAGTCATTCACTGAGTATGCAAGTATTTATAATTTTGTACCCAGAAAAAACAAAACCAAACGGTTCATTTGACATACTATTTTCCATGGAGTCTTGACTCTACAGCTCCCATTCTAGATTAGTATTTTTAAACAAAACATTTTCAATGGCATAGCCCCAACTCGATTCTTTAGAGGCTTAGCTTCATGGGAACTGATATACTGCATTCTTTTCCAAACCTGTCCCACAGTTCACTCAGCCTGTGTACTGCTGACACTATATACAGAACAATATTCCACGATGGGGCTATCCTGTACCCTGCAGGATTCCAGCATCCTAGTCTCTACCCAACAGACACATGCCCAAATGTCATCAAAGTCTCTGGGGGACAAAATAATTCTCTCTCCCTCTCCTCTTTTTGGTTTTTCGAGACAGGGTTTCTCTATGTAGCTTTGTGCCTTTCCTGGAACTCACTCTGTAGCCAAGGCTGGCCTTGAACTCACAGAGATCCACCTGGCTCTGCCTGCCGCGTGCTGGGATTAAAGATGTGCGCCACCACTGCCCGGCTTCAAGATAACTCATAACCGAGAGCGACCACTACAGGGTAGACACAGGAGAGTGAGTAGGTAGTGATGTCACAGCAGGATGGCAATGTTTATTTCTCAGTTTCCACACTCAAAATTGAGTGAACTCTAGTTATATAATGAGGTCTACCAGCAAACTGTGAAAAGTTGTGCAAGTTTCTTCCTGTGGCTGAACCAGAAAGTTCCCACCATGTAAATGTGGGTCCATATTCAATATACATCCAGGTGACATCGTTAGCTCTTTTAAGAAACAGCTTTAGTGAGGCCTCCATCTTTGTGGGTGTAAAATGTAAGAACCATTTTCCAAACCATGAGTCACGTGACAGAGAACATCTGGGCCATGTGCAGCTTATAGCTGGAAACAACCAAGTTGGAGGAAAAACAAGGTCCACAGCAACGAGGTATTATTCTTCTTTTCTTCTCCTTTTCCTCTCCTTTCTCTTTTCTTGCAAGCTCTTTAGGTCAGACATCACATTCAGAGTCTTCTGTATCCACATAATCTAAAATCATTTGAAGTCATGATTAAAACTGCAAAGTTTATGACTGAAGAAGCTCAGGACATAAGAAATCTGTACCATACATACCACAATGACCATAGCATTGAACAGCAATGGTGCTGAGAACACCATAGATATGAACATCCCCCGGGAATCAAAATACTGGTATTTTGCAAACAATCTGTTTTAGAGACAAACAAATAAAAATAATTATTGGACTGTCAGTCCTGGGAAGTTTCAGAAGAAGAGCAGTTAAGAGTCTGGGTTCACTGAAGAGTTTGCATCAATTGTATGTAACACAATGACTTAAACTCTCAAAACTGCAGAAATTACAGAGTCAGAGCTTCATTCCTGCTACAGCTACTTAGGAAAGTACTGTGTCTAGTACTTCCTGCTCCCAGCCATCTCAGTGAAGTAACTGCCTTTCTGTGTGAGAGACTTGAAGGCCACATGATTCCAACTTGCACAAGGGTACAGAGCCAGGCAGCAGAAGGTAGCCGCTGTTTATGGGGATTTCTTCCTTAGTAATGTGGAAATTTGCTAGATAGCTGTTTTCATTGACTCAGTAACAGTGACTGCAGCCTGCTACATAAGCTATGGGTTCCAGATTCACTCTTAAAGAACACCTACCTTCTGGAGAGAAGAAGTAGTTCAGACAGAATGCTAGTCTGACTTATCAAAACAAAGCAGGGAACATGGGACTCTATGGGCGGGGAGAGGTCAAGATTAGTCTCTGACCTGGAGAAGGGCTCAACACAAATTTGAGGTGGCTGTGGGGTCAGCAGGAGGGGCTGCAGCAGAGGCCATGGGCATCAATACAGTTCTGTGCCTGTCCCTGAGTGATTAGGGACACATTGGAATGTTTGGAGTAATCTGCACCGAGACAGGAGACTCAGTTAAGACAACTTAGGTGCCAGGGTGGGGGCTGGGAAAGCAGGGTGATGACTGTGGAGACTCTGGCAGCATCCAGATATAGGGAGGCTGTGTCCAAGAGGAAAGGGGAGAGGGCAGAGGAAAGGTCTCAAGAGCACCACTTACTCCCTAATAATAACATCTAAGACTCCAAACTTTTGAATTCTGAAACTCAAATTACTTTATAATACTCCTAATATTTTCTCACAGATCACCTTAAGAGCTCATGTGGTGCATTTAACAGTTACGCCATTCTTAAAATAGCTCACTGTTTTGTAAGCCTCTAAGGTTCCCCTGACCATAAGGAGTTATCCCAAAAGTAGTAGCAGGATTTTTGTTTTAGTTTCAATGAGGAGCTTTTGACTATCCTCTTGACTATTTATTTTTATTAATAAAATAAAATTATTAGTCTTCAGTTAACAACAGCAAAAATATTT
Organism: Onychomys torridus; assembly: GCF_903995425.1. Taxonomy (NCBI): domain Eukaryota; kingdom Metazoa; phylum Chordata; class Mammalia; order Rodentia; family Cricetidae; genus Onychomys; species Onychomys torridus. The sequence goes on along the minus strand of NC_050463.1, from coordinate 53,533,076 downwards.
AACTGCTTGTTTCTTAAGGCCTAAACCTATATGTACAGGGTGCTCAATATTTATGTGGCCACAATTCCTGACATCCTCAATTTCCCTATAAGTTTCATACTTTCTTTATAAAGTTCCAGATGACAATACTACTGCAGAGGGAAACTCTAAGACACAGTCAAGAGCATGAAAAGCTGACTTTACCTCCAATTCATTGCAGCCACTTCATTGATATACTCAGCACAATAGACTAACCCTACTAATAAAAGACAGAAATTATATTAGAATTTCATCACCAATTACAATCATTATAAAACAAGATAATATATTTTTTACATATAGCAACAGAACATCAAAAAATTTGCCAAGAAATGCAATTTCCATTTTAGCTTTGATGTAAGAACTATGAAAGTGTGATGTTAAAGAATATGCCCATTTAATGGAAATAAGAAAAAGATCAACACATGTGTAAGATGCCAAGGGTCTTAGTGAAACTCTGATGAAGCTGTTCTGCACTGGCAGGACCACCAAAATCCAGGTGGAAAGCTCAGTGTCAGAGCCTCAGCATTTGTGAAAACAAAGGAAAACTGTTCCACCTTCCAAGGCAGTTCCCTCAAGCCCTTGTCTGCTCATACCTGGGTTCCTCTGCACTGCCTGCAGAAACTCTTATCAGGCCCGAAGCATATTCCACTCCACCCCAGTTCAGTTCACATCAAAATGATCATACAGCTGGTAACAGCACAACTGTAATACATCTACAGCTATCTACTGAATGTGGGTGTCCCCAAGGAAGTTGCATTAAAGCTTAGAAGCCTATTTTGCTCACCAATGTAACTCCAACATTTCTCAGGAAAAGAATTTCAAATGAAGAAGGGACACCATTTCTGTAATGTGAATACTCAGCACTTCACTCATTTTTCTAAGATAGCTACTTGATCATATGTCCTACCTCGCATAGTCAACTGATTCAATTAGTCTAAAATCAGTTTTTTCATTACCAAGCAAAATCTCCTCCTCCTTCCACTATCCACAAAAGTCAAGTATTTATACTTGTAATTACTCAGCCTTGGAACACTTAGCTCCTGTAGACTGTGGTGTCTGGCCTATGATCCAGCTTCCCACCCATCTTCGACCCTATATTTTAGGGGCTCTGCCCACTTGTTTGCATTTAGGGTAGACCTCATGCCTGGGCCAGCCAGATATTACTAATATTTTCTTACAGACCTTTTATTAAGTATCCTTTTGACCTGACTGAAGGGCCTAATATATTAATTGTCCCCATTTGGCCAAGTACCATGATGGTTATTGTGTGTCTGTTTCTGTATAATCTTTCTCCTTTCTGTAGACCTAATCCCTTCCCACAATTTCTAAAGCCATTATCTTTAAAATTGACTTGAAATAGTATTTTATGTAGAGAATGTCACTTAATCTGTAGTCCAATTTCCAGAGTATGCAATGTGGGACTAAGCCTATCGAGAAAACAACTGCATGAAAGACAGGCCATCCAGGACTGAACTCAAGCAGGAAATTATCTGTGTAAGAGTCAGCATAACAGAATCAAAATCTTAGTACATCTGACGTTCCACACCCTTCCTGGCCACCCTGAATCAAAAGGAAGACCCCTTTCAAGTTTAATGTCCAAAGACTACTTCATGATTTCGATACAGATGGAAGGCTCTGGGAAGTCCCGTGAAAACATAATACAAACAAACCCAGGACAACATCACAGCAGTCAAAGCACAGGGGTAAGGTTTTCTCCTACTCACCTAAGCACAGGAAGTGTCCAATCTGTAGTTTATACCTCTGGGATGAGAAGCATGTGAGAAGTAGGCACAGCAGGTGGAAAATGACAAGCCCTAGGAGCCACGGCTCTGTCCAGTCAGTCTCCTGTGAGGATACACTGTTAGAAACTTGGGGGTGGGGAGTGCAAAACTGCTTTCCTGTGGGTAACGGTAATTACTGGCCCTTCCCCTGAGTTTTGCCTCCCAGACAAGTGGGGGAAAGAAGAACAGGAGAGGGGAAACAACAATGCTTCAACTGCAAACACATCCACAGATTTCATATAAAGATTTTAAAGTCTGAGCACACAGAATGGAAACCATCGCCCACTTGCCTCTTTTGACTGGTGAATACAATTCTTTTTCAGCTGGGTGAAATCTAAAGGCTTATTATCTAAACTAACAAGCTGAGTAAAGTCAAGTTGATCTATTCACGAAGATGTACTAGGAGCATGTAAAGCTGCCAAAGGGAAGGTCTTCATATCAAGGCCTGGAAATGAGTCATCCTAACCTGCAGGACTGACTGTTCCCAGTACTTGTGCAATGCATCCAGAGCTCACTAGGTAATGCTTCATCAGTTCTCTGGGGCCTTACAGATGATCAGTGTCCATACTCCAGGGCCCAAATCTTTCTGACTGTCCCCACTTGATACTTGGTTCCTAGTCCAGCCCTCTTAGCCCTTCCCCACGCCCTTGCCCAAGGGCACTGCTCCACAAGGCAAGACTAGCTCTGGAGTGTGGAGCCCAAACACTCTTCAGGACTATTTGGAGTCCAGTGCCCTTAACTGAGTACCGCAAGTGTCTTCTGTGTCACACCAGAAGGACAGCACACTGAGAGTCTGCCCAGAGCCTGCTAGAGAACGCAATGTATGTTGCGGCTGCCATGACCCCACTAGGGTGGGCACACGGGTACTGGGGCCCAGGACTGCCGGTGCGCACCCGGGCTCTGCCCGATCCAGCGGAGCCGCGGTGGGCACATGTTGGGGACCCAGGGCACTGCCTGCGCACCCGGGCTCTGCCCCATCCAGCGGAGCCGCGGTGGGCACATGTTGGGGACCCAGGGCACTGCCTGCGCACCCGGGCTCTGCCAGATCCGGCCGAGCCACAGCGCGGCTTCAGGACACAGCCTGCCCGCGCCTGCGCAGTCCACACCAGAACTAGCGAATCCCCACCACGCGCCAGCGCCGTCCAGTCTCCAGAGCCTGCGAGTTACCATGATCACCGCGGGGATGCTGACGGGGAAGGCTCTGACCGAGAACGGCGAGGGCATCACGCCGGGGGATACCAGCAACCCTGGAGAAGTCCACGGCTCCCGACAGCCAGGGAAGTCGCCTACTCTCGCGAGATCTACAGGTACGAACCTGCTACTTGGCTCTTCTCGCGAGAGTTTTCTTTCTTTTCCTTTTCTTTTCTTTTAAAGAGGTCCAACTTTCATTATTACATTAATGGAGTTCTGTAAGAAGTGTGAACGTGCTTGCCTAGTTCTGTTTCTCCCAAACTCCTGAGGGTGCTTGGTTCCACAGGCAGCCAGCGGCTGGGGCCAGTTTATCAGGGTTGGCCCTTGCACCACAGTCCGGGAATGAACTGGTGACCTGGCGCACTTTTCACAACCGAGGATGGACCCAGCTTTCTCCTCAGAGACCTGGGGTGCACATGCCAGTCCCACAGAGCCTGGATGAGCTCAGCATCCTCATCACGGACCCGGGACAGAGGGGCTTCCGTGCTTCACATACCCAGATAAATACGATGCCCTGTCTCTGCCACAGACTCGGGCTGAGTGCTGCGTCTGTGCTCCCCACAGAGCCGGGATGAGCTGCATGACTTACCCCAAGAGTGGTGGTGGACGACATGGCATGAATACAGTGTCAGGTCCCACAGACACTGGATAGACATAGCATCTGGACCCACAATACACATGGTTCTTCCTCAGAGAAATGGGATGCCAATGGTGTCTGTGCCACAGACAGGAAGTAGACACAGCTTCCGCCCCACAGGCCGGGAATGGACGTGGTGTCCATGTCTCACAGACCTAGGACGAATATAGCATTTTCTTCGGAGATCTAGGATAGATATTTCACCTTCTGCAGAGACCTGGGGTGTGCACGGCATTTGGACCCTACAGACTTGGGGTGAACAGGTTATTTCCACCCCATAGTTACAGGATTTATCTAGCTCCCCAGACCTGAATGGACATAGAATTCTTGTCTTACATACCTAGAATGGACACTGTCCTCCCTGCATACCTAGGTGAACATGGTGACCCATCCCACATATCCTGGATGGACACAGATACCTGGTCCCACACATGTAGGCTGAACACAGGATCTGAACCACAGACCCAATGTGGATGCTGACTAAAGGCATCTCACAAACTAGAGATGGACATTGTGCCCATATGGCATAGTGAAGCATCCTTACCCAGTGCATATGGTATCTGCCCCACAAACCAGCGATGAATACAGACAGTACCCACAGATGTAGGATGGACACAGTAGTCATCTTGTCGACCCAAGACTGTGGTGATTCCCGTGCAAGCTTTACAGCTGGCAGGGAAAATATGCTCAGAGTGAGGATAAATGAACGAGGAAGAGTGAAACTCAGCTCAGACCGATTTTATTGTAACCAGTGCTAGACCAGGACTTCTAGAGTCTGGCCTAGATCATTTTACTTTTGCCATATTTAAGCACAGCACAATCTTGGGGGAAAATATTCAAATAATAATTAACTCAGTTCCAAGTACACAATTTAAGGCATGTTTACACTGAGATTCTTTACAAAGTACAGCTGACTTCGTTCACAAGAATGAGTACTGTTGACTCAGAGATGGCAGGCCCATTGAACATGGACTGGCAATGGATTGTTTAATGGTTTTAATACTACTAAGCACACTTAGCTCATGTGTAAAGTTCTCCTAACTGCCTGTGTAAACAATGAGGACCCAGAAGTGTTAAGTCTGTATGTTATCTGCACAACATGCACCTTGTTATAAAATCTGTACCTGCTCTTCACTTAATAGTGTGAAGTGAACAATGATGTCATAGCCCATCTCCACTGGTCTGAACACTGACATCATAGCCTATCTCCTTCATTTGGTTGTGGAATGGACTCTGATGTAGTGGTCCAATATCCTTCACCCATTTAGCAACTGCTCACCTGCCTTCCTCCTTTGTAGTTAGAGTTTCCCTGCCTGGCCCAGTCAGGACAAATCTCTCTCACCCGCCAGTCCCACAGTCGCTCAGACCCAACCAAGAAAGCACACAGAAACTTATATTGCTTACAAACTGTATGGCCGTGGCAGGCTGCTTGTTATCTACCTTTTCTATCTTAAATCAACCCATTTCTGCTTATCTATACTTTGCCACATGGCTTGTGGCTTACCAGTGTCTTTACATGTTGCTTCTCATGGCGGCGGCTGGCGGTCTCTCTCCCCAGCCTTCTACTTCCCAGAATTCTCTTCTCTCTTGTCCCACCTATACTTCCTGCCTGGCCACTGGCCAATCAGCATTTTATTTGTACAGAGCGATATCCACAGCACTTCCCCTTTTCTTTTTTGTTAAAAAAGGAAGGTTAACTTTCACATAGTAAAATTACAGATAACAATTATCAAGCAAGAATTACAGTTACAATATTAAAGAAGATATCCTATCTATCTTATATTTGTGAGTCTAAGGTTTTATATCTAACTTATCTTGTATCATAACTGAGGAAATTATAACTATCTAGTCTTCAACCACATCAAAGACCTCAGAAGGATATAATATTACCTGAAAACCGGGAGAAGGATGTAAGCATTTTTCAGGAGTCTTGCAAGAGTAGACAGAGACAGCTGGCAGCCTGGACAGTCACCTAATGTTCCTTTGTAAAGTTGGGGCATCTGTCTTCAGCCCACAGGGCTAGAGTCTCTCGGTTACTTTTCTCAGTGTCCTGTAGAATGTCTGGCAGTTTCCTCTGCGAAGCAGGAACCTGAAGGACCATTTTGTCAAACAAAGTTTAGTGGTCACCTTTCTATGGGTCCTGCATGTCCAGTTGAGCAAGCAGTCCAGGCAAGAACAGTTTCTTGGCCAAATGGCTATTTTTGCCAAGGTGAAGATAAATTCCATATGAAGTGTCTTCAATGCCCATCCTCCTCTCTGAAGTAAATCGGTGCTGCCAGGAGCAGACATGTCTCACTGTCCAGAAAGTCTAAATTTTAAAAGTATTTTAAATGCCATATTCTGTAGGTCTTTGAAGTATTTGAAGATTACCTATCTATCTGAAATATGTCTATGTATACCTAGAAGACTTAACTAACATGGCTACAAGTATGATTATCATAGATGACTAATTATCAATCTATTTTTAATTATCCATTACAATTTTAAATGAGCTATATAAACATAATACCTTAAACAAGAGTAGAAATATATACACAATATAACAAAATTAACTAAGTTTGTATCAATAGACTAAAATCTAAACCAATGTAAAACATTTTAAACAAGTTGTTGCTCTTTAGAAGTAAGTTCCTTAATCTATCCTTTCATCCTATTATATCTGTATCATATCCCCTTTTCTTCTTTAGAAAGAGATCACATTTATAATCAACCTGCTTTAAAGAAAAATATTGGTTTTTCTCTGTCCCACACCAGAGGGCTCTTCTGATTTGGGACACAAGAATCTCTTAACCCTTTCTTTTAGCAATATGTCTGGGTTTAGAGAAGGAGTGAGCCAATTCCATCTCCAAAGCCAACTTGATAATTTTGGGAATGTGGGCGTAGTTTTTCTTACTACTTCCTGCTGGAGGGGGGCGCTGTATCTTATGGGGACACAAAGAAAATTTTAGGATTATGGAGTAGTCCGTGAGGGTGAACCTCTGAGCCAGTTGTCTTGAAACCATTCTGGATGTCGGATCATCTGGGCCATGGTGTCATCGGAGACCTTTCAGGTGGTCTTGGCTGATCAAACCTGATATATATTAATCTGGAACAAATCCACAGCCTCTGGCTTTCTGTGGAAACAAAAGCAGAGACTCCTTTCCAAAGCAACATATCCTTATATCCAAATTTTGAAGTCAAGGTACCTTTAAAATTTACATATTTGTTTAACTCAACAGCTTTTACGATCAAATCTTTTTCTGTAGTTAAAAATTCCAAAGACAACATAAACCAGATTCTCTGTGTAATATCCATCTTTGTAAGACTGAAACACCGCTGTGGCTGCTGGCTCCGCCCTCCTCAGCTTTCCAACATGGCGGTGGTACAGTTTACCGCCAGCTCTGGGTCTGGAGCCATGTGTACCATCAACTATCAGAAGCAGTTCTATCAAAGCAGTGCATAGCCCAGAAACCTTTTTTTTTTTTTTTTAAACTAGCAAAGGCTAAATCTACCATGCAGCAGAGTAAAGTGCCGCTTGTAGACTCCTCATTCCTGCCACACTGCAGGTCAGACGCACACGCCAGGAACCCGCCACAGTAGCTCAAACCCGCAGGCTGCCGCTAACTTAAGAAAGACAACTAGGAAGCTGTTTTTAGCTCTGGTTTAGAATCTTTTTTCTCAGGTTTTAGGTGGAAATTCTTGCCAACACGTTGGACGCCATTTGTAGTTAGAGTTTCCCTGCCTGGCCCAGTCAGGACAAATCTCTCTCACCCGCCAGTCCCACAGTCGCTCAGACCCAACCAAGAAAGCACACAGAAACTTATATTGCTTACAAACTGTATGGCCGTGGCAGGCTGCTTGTTATCTACCTTTTCTATCTTAAATCAACCCATTTCTGCTTATCTATACTTTGCCACATGGCTTGTGGCTTACCAGTGTCTTTACATGTTGCTTCTCATGGCGGCGGCTGGCGGTCTCTCTCCCCAGCCTTCTACTTCCCAGAATTCTCTTCTCTCTTGTCCCACCTATACTTCCTGCCTGGCCACTGGCCAATCAGCATTTTATTTGTACAGAGCGATATCCACAGCACTCCTTTCTCCTAGAGACATTCCCAGACTGTTACTGTTGCCTCACCTATATTAGTGAAATTATTAAGGCCACTCCACATAGTTAAAAGGGAGGTTTATTTTGTGGAGTAACTTAAAATTGAAGGGATAGGTAACAGGGTCTTGGAGCTCACTCCAAGACATGTTTATCTTGCAGAGGCCTTCTTTCCTCTGAGTTTCCTCTTTGGGTTTGGACCCAGCCTAACCTCCCACAATCTCATCTACACATAATCCCATCTGTAAGAACTGTTAATCAGGCTACATTTTATCCTTATAGGTCCTGGCTAGCACTTCCTCATACCTTCCTGGTGACACTGTTCAACCCAGGACATGGTTTAATGTCGCCAGTGTTTTTACCCATATTGTTTATTTACTTCCTATTTGCCATGTGCTTATTTTATTGTTTATTAAATTATAAACTGTTGTGGAATACTTGTTTAACCAGGCAAAGATGTGTTACATTTGTTTATGCTGCAGGATATTACTTAAACTGTGTAAAAGTGTGTTACTTTTGTTTATGCTGCATTTGTTTAACGATGTAAGGATGCGTGTTTAACTATGTAAAGATGTGCTGCATCTGTTTCACTTTGCCTGACTAAGGCACCTGATTGGTCTGATAAAGAGCTGAACAGCCAATAGCTAGGCAGAGAAAGGATAGGCAGAACTGGCAGGGCAGAGAGAATAAATAGGAGAAGTCTAGGCTCAAAAGAGAGGGAAGAAGACACAAATGAGGGACACATCCAGGGCAAAAAACTAGGCAGATGCAGTGAAAGTAAGATACACAGAAGAAATAAAGGTAATAAGCCCTGAGGCAAAAGGTAGAATAAGAGAAACAGGTTAATTTAAGTTAAAAGAGCTGGCCAGAAACGTATCTAAGCTAGGCTGAGCATTCAAACTAATAGTAAGTCTCATGTCATGATTTGGGAGCTGGCTGGTGGCCTAAAAAAAAAGCTTGGTACAATACACTTTTTTCTTCCTTCTTTCCTTCCTTCCTTCCTTCCTTCCTTCCTTCCTTTGTTTCCTTCTCCTCCTCCTCCTCCTCCTCCTCCTCCTCCTCCTCCTTCTTCTTCTTCTTCTTCTCCTCCTCTCTCTCTCTCTCTCTCTCTCTCTCTCTCTCTCTCTCTCTCTCTCTCTCATTATGCAAGCCCAGGAATAAAACCTATCCCAGTCTCCAGTGCACCTTTGGTTCACAGTACACAGTAAACCTGTATACATTCACCAAATAATTGAATGGAATGAATGAATTTGTATGTGGATTAACATGATTTCAAAGCTTTGGGAAAAGATACCACTAAATATTTGTTCCTCTGTTCTTTATGTTTTAGATGAGAACTATTAAGTTCTTTGAAGATTTTTCCTGTTTAATTAAGCTCTCACTTCTTTATTAATTTTGATAATCAATATTTTCCTGGAAAATGTATATTTGTCTCACAGTTTCAAATTTCTTGGCTGAAACTTTCCATTGCCTTCTGTTTATATTGTTGGAGGAGTTTTAGGGTAAACCTATCAGGGAGTCCTGATAGGCTATGCTCAGCCACTATCTTGATGTGCCAAGTAAGGAGATAAGTAATGATGGAAAAATAGAGATAAGGATTTAATCATTTTAGCCACATTGGGAAGAGGAACATATAGAGTTCAGTTTCCCTACATCTGTCTTCAGGACAATGACAAGTAGGTTTAAGTAAAGGAATAATTATGGTAGATTGGCAAGAAATATTCATAATAAAGCAGTTTTTGTCAAGGACTAGAAGGATTGATCATTATCTCAGTTCCACCAGGTGGTTAGAAGTCCTTGTTGAAGCAGGATAGAAAGGGGGAAATTAAGGAGAATCTAGAAGGGAAATGAGTCCTCTTATCCCAAAGTCTGAAGTGTCTCATTCATTGAGATCAAGGAGGATGTCTACATCTCCAGGCTTGTGACTGCACTGTTCAGGAAACATGCACGTCATGTCATCTTCGTCATCCATGTTATGGTTACCCACGCCATGGTCAGAACCCATTACACTTCTATGCAGGGGCCATACTCTGAGCCATATTGGAGGGGTTAAACTCACCCACTCTCACAACTGAATTTAGATTTCAGTTTTCTGAGAAAAGCAAAACAGGTATCTCTCCCACAAAGGGCCATTTATCCATAATATCCTTACATTCAGGGACAAGGGAGAGAACAAACACAAGGCCTAAGTCAAGTCAGCCTCAGACTGTGTCAGGAACAATCCATCAGCCCCCTTCTGATTTATGTCCAGACTGGCCCAAGCTTGTGCAAGTATGTTCAAAAATGATAAGACTAAACCCCAGCCAATTAAAAGTATACTAGTGTAACTCCTGCTTGCTTAACCAATTATGTATGAGATGACCTAACTGTCCCGGAAACACCGTGCTTAAAAGGAGCCTATATGATCCTCTCAGGGTCATTGCCATTTTGTACAGGTGAACGATCCTGTATATGCTGTAATATTAATAAATGCTCTTTGCTTTTATGTACTATTTGAGTCTGGGGTCTCCTTAAGTGTTTCCTTGAACCCTTACAATACATAAAAGCTTCTGAAGCCCTGCTTGCTACTTACCCTATGTATTGTGAATCATCCTTGCACCAGAAGCTACTCTAACTTGTTCCTTGCTAGTGTGTTACTGGCTAACTCTGCTGCGGTCCACACAGTTCCCCTGTAAATTTCATGTTGTTACTGTTCTAGAGCTGCTCTAAGGCCATTTCAAGCCAGTACTACTGATGGCCTTGCCCTACAAGCTCTTACCTCTGAGCCAAGTGGTATTTCCAGGACTTGTGAAAAGTCAGATGAAGACCCTGAGATGTAAGTGAGAGCATATTGGGAAGGGTCCATAAGACTAAGAACACTTCTGTGTCTCTTCCAATGATTTGCTGCCCAGTGTGCTCAGTTATGAGGATCAAGGGGGACACCATGTGTCTCCACTGCAGCCTCTAGAGTTTATCTTCTACTCACTGGCTTAGGACTCTCTCAGTCTTGTCATACAAGTGGGGCCTTGGCATGCTGCCTAGAGACTTCATCTCAGGGATATCTTGGGAAGTTGTGCTCAGCAGATTCCTGAGGGCTAGGCACCCACTGCCTCTCAGTGCCTCCCTTGGGTGACAGTCAGACCCCATAGAAGTGCTTCTGACCAATGCCAAAGTATGATACTTCATCTCCACTGAAGAAGGGCCCAGTGACAGGCCAGATACCAGTCATCTGCCGGAAGCCTGATTCAGGGCAGATCCTAGTTAAATTCTTTGTGCTGATGCACAGTATTTTGTCCTGACCTACAAACCAATTTTCCTTTAGTTTCAGCTACAAAATTTTAACAACGAAGTATTTGATCACACTGCTCTTTTTATTACACTTTTCAAAGGAGGAATAAAAGATTGCAATTTCAGTGAACACATGACAAGACTGTTCAGGCAAGAACTCCTGGAAAAACTATCACGCTAATATTGTCACCATGTTGCTTTTAGGAGCCCCGAAGATTACCTGTGTCTCCAGTAGGCCTTACCTCTTTGGTCATCTGATCACCAACTCTCCTTGGGCTTGGCATCTACCCCTGGCTTTAGGCCTCATCCTTGGCTGGCACCTGTCCTCTGTTTTTAGTTGAAATGCTCAAAACAGCATTTTCCTTCCGTCTGTTGTTCTGTTGTGCACTTTGCTGGCCTGTGTCCTAGCAACAAGAGGGATACCAAGAACAGAACATAGTTCACCTTAGGAGAAACCGTGAGTCCCGAGTGAGAGGCACAGACCCCTCAGTCTTCTCTTGTGCCCCACTTGTCTCATTTCCTGAGATTGTGCATTGCTTGTCTTAGGGGTGATGTTCCAGTAACAGCACTGACCCTCCTATGCTCTTTCTACCCCTGTTCTTTTGTTTCACACCTCATCCACTCTTTGTTGTAGCTTTTCAGTTTTGCTTACACACACACACACACACACACACACACACACACACACACACCCTTGGTCAAACATCTAGAAGTTCAAACTATGATTCTGTCTCTGTATTTACAATAGTGTGCTTAAGATAACAATTGGTGTTATTCCTGAAAGAGGACCCGACTATTTGATTTCTATTCCCCAAGCCAGACTCCAGAGAAGACTCTGGATTTGCATGCAGGGCTGCCACATACTACTGGACACTAGGTGGCAGCACCTGCCTTCCAACAAGCCAGCATGCAGCCTATCACACAAAAGAAAAGTAGTCGTGCTGGAACTCTCATCCAATAACTGATGGAAGTGGATGCAGAGATCCTCAGCCAGGCCCCAGGTAGAGATCCAGGAGTCCAACTGTCGAGAGAAAGGAGGGACTGTAAGAGCTTGAATTGTTGAGACCAAGATTGGAATAAGCACAGGGACAAATAGCCAAACGAATGGAAGCACATGAATTATGAACCAAAGGCTGTGGAGCCCCCAGCTGGATCAGGCCCTCTGGATAAGTGAGACAATTGAATAGCTTGAACTGCTTGGGAGGCACCCAGTCTGTGGGACCAGGATCTCTCCTTAGTGTATGAGCTGGTTGTTTGGAACCTGGGGCTTACACAGGGACACTTTGCTCAGTCTGGAAGAAGGGGACTGGACCTGCCTGTACTGAATCCACCAGATTTAAATGAATCCCCAGGGGAGTCTTGGCCCTGGAGGAGATGGTAATGGAGGGGAGGGGATGGGGGGGGGAAGGTGGAGGAGGGGGTGGGGGCGGGAGTGGGGAGGACAGGGGAACCCATGGCTGATGTATAAAATTAAAACACAAATATAATAATAATAATAAAAGAGAAATAAAATAATTTAAAAAATTAAAAAAAAAAAAAGAAAAGTAGACTTTCAGCAGTCTACAGAGGATGTATCATTGTGGATTTCTGGGGACCTCTCCAGCACTCTGCCCATTCCTGTTCTCATGTGTTCATCATTTATCATGGTCTGTTATTCCTTGTTCTCCCTTTCTGTTCTTGATCCAGCTGGGATCACCTGCTCCCCTAAACTTTCTTTCCCTCGAACCTTGCCCTTCATTATTCCCACTGTCGTCCAGGTTGTTCATGTAGATCTCATCCATTTCTCTGTCATTGGGTGATCCCTGTGTCTTTCCTAGGGTCCTGTTTTCTAGGTAGCCTCCCTGGAGTTGTGTAGCAGTCTAGTCATCTTTGTTTTACATCTAGTATCCTCCTATGAGTGAGTACATACCATGTTCATCCTTCTGAGTCTGGGTTACCTCACTCAGGATGATTTTTTCTGGATCCATCCATTTGCCTGCAAACCTCATAATGTCATTGTTTTTCTCTGCTGAGTAATACTCCATTGGGTATATGTGCCACATTTTCTTTATCCATTCTTCAGTTGAAGGGCATCTAGGTTGTTTCCAGATTCTGGCTATTACAAACAATGCTGATATGAACATAGCTGAGCAAATGCCCTTGAGGTATGATTGAGCATTCCTTGGGTATATGCCACATGAGAACAGGAATAGGCAGAGTGCTGGAGAGGTCCCCAGAAATCCACAATGATATATCCTCTGTAGACTGCTGGCAATGGTCCAGGGAGAGCCTGATCTGACCTAATCTGGTGATCAGATGGCCAAACACGCTAATGGTCGTGCTGGAACTCTCATCCAATAACTGATGGAAGTGGATGCAGAGATCCTCAGCCAGGCCCCAGGTGGAGCTCCAGGAGTCCAATTGTCGAGAGAAAGGAGGGACTGTAAGAGTGTGAATTGTTGAGACCAAGATTGGAAAAGCACAGGGACAAATAGCCAAACGAATGGAAGCACATGAATTATGAACCAACGCCTGAGGAGCCCCCAGTTGGATCAGGCCCTCTGGATAAGTGAGACAATTGAATAGCTTGATTTGTTTGGGAGGCACCCAGGCTGTGGGACCAGGACCTGTCCTTAGTGCATGAGCTGGTTGTTTGGAACCTTGGGCTTACACAGGGACACTTTGCTCAGCCTGGAAGGAGGGGACTGGACCTGCCTGTACTAAATCCACCAGGTTTAAATGAATCCCCAGGGGAGTCTTGGCCCTGGAGGACATGGGAATGGAGGGGAGGGGCTGGGTGGGAAGGTGAGGGCAGGAGTGGGTAGGACAGGGGAACCCATGGCAGATGTGTAAAATTAAAACACAAATATATAAAAGAAAAGAAAAGTAGACTTTCATATGTTTAATTATTGATGTGAAAGTTTTTAGTTTGTACCATTGAATATATTTATTGAGGATTATGGAATAGATAAACACAACATTGTTTTACTCTTTTGTCATAGATTAACTTTAGAAAACTAGTCATTTAAAAAGTGCTTGTGAGAAAAATTGGTGACTGCAGTTCAATGTTATAGAGGAAAAAATCTAACAAATCTGCCTACATGCTTTCATCTTTTATTCACAGTATTTTATTATGCTCCTATCTCAATGCTCATGGAGGAATTCACATAAACACAAAGCAGGACATATCCCATGGTCTTGTTTATGTATCTCTGTCTTTCTCAATACCTATGAACCTTTCATATGTATTCACCAATCTTCATTTCATCTCACACATTCAGTACCTCTTACAGTATGGGCAGGACTGAACAAACAAATCAGATATGATAGTTCATTTAGTAATCAGCCCATAGAGAGACTGTCACTTTTGTTTCTAGGACTACACCTAACCAGGCACACCTCTGTAAAACTGCCTCATATTAACAAATAGGCTCTTCCTTAAGAAGAAGGAAAATGAGAAAGAATAGAAGGAACCACATAGTCACGGCCTTTTCTTGGGACAATGGAGTCAATTGACACAAGGAGGAGATCCTCTTCCTGTCTCATTTTCTACTATCAAGTGGAAATATCACCAGAATTTGCAGAACATATTTGAGAAGGCAGAGCCAGCCATTGCAATCAAGTGTGTTGATCATAACCCTCTGTATTTGAATGTCTCTCTGTCTCTGTCTCTCTGTCTCTCTCTGTCTCTCTCTCTTTTGCTTTGACCCAAAATAGAAAAAAATGCCTGAATCTATGATTGGAGGTTAGAATGCATCAACATGTTATTGGGAATTTGGTATATTCATGTGAGGAAATTGGGGGAAAGCCAGTATATGGTGACCAGCACTGTCAATGTTTTTGTGTAAACCCCAGGCCTTTGGTGGCTCCAGGGTGATGCTCTTGCCAGCCCCGGCCTCCTGCTCTGGATTGCTGAATGCTCTGTTCTTCACCGCAGGCAATGCCATGCATGTGGGGGCTTTGGGGAACGAAGGAAATGATGGGTACAGGTGAAACTGTGGTACTTTCTCTCAGTTTATTTTCTCTGTATGTAATGTTAAGTCACTGAACTATATACTGCTTGAATGAAGACAATATCTCTCTAGTCAGTGCCTCTTCCTGTCCCAGAAGAACTTAGTCATTTGAGTATCCACTGGAGTCAGGCAAAGAAGCAAGGGTGGATTGAATAGAGAAGTAGAGTCATGATCATAGTGGCCTATTGGAGCTAGACTTTGCACTAGTTTTTGCTGAATTCAGACTTCACTGAAGGACAAGGATGTTTTCAGAATCAGAGTAGGTGGGGTTTAGCACAAACTGTGGTTGCCTGGCTCTAGAGTGTGTAGAAGACACAGTAGAAGACACTACTGTAAACAGAAAATGTCTTCTCCATAGAATCAACCCTGTCCTTAGGAACTCATGCTCTAACATGAGTGGTCAGATAGGCTGGAAGTTGCTGATCAACTGACTTCACAGAAAGAGGTCATCCAAGCTTCCTGGTGGCCAACATTTTCAGGTGGATTCTTCAGTGGGGGAGGGGAAGTTAAGATCATTGTTACGGGGAGATATGTGAAGTCCTGTCCTTATTGCCAATTTTAGAAGGCAGAGGTCATAGCCGAGTGTGTGGGGCCCCAGCTGTTGCAGAGGAAGAAATTCTCCTATTTGCCTCCAGGAGCCAGATTTACCTACCTAGGTTTCAGTAGCCATGAGGCTTATATGATTTATTTTGGCAGCAACAGGAAATCGGTCAAGGTAGGGGCTCTGTTTGGCCACCTGGTTTATGTGTTAGCTCCAACTGGTAAAAAAGAAAATGATTAGAAAATCAACTTATTTGGAAGAAAGGTTAATATTGGTCCATGGTCACAAAGATTTTATTTCACAATTGGCTAGCTCCATTGCTTTAGGCCCTTAATGTGGCTAAACATCATGGTGGGAACACATGGTAGAACAATGCTGCTCCCATTTATGACAACAGGAAGCAAAAAGATAAAAGGGAAAAAACAAGCTCCTGTAATATAACTTTCTTCTAACAGACTCTACTTCCTAAAAGTCACACTTCTCAGTTGTTTCAGAGCCTGAATATCAAACCTTTAGTATTCTGCCAATCGACTTGGGTGAGCATTTAGGATCCCAAACACCACAGAAAACCCCTGCTGTTTGTAAAAGCCTGTGTATATATATGTGTGTGTGTCTGCCAGTTCCTGGTCATGTTGGTATAGGTCTTCATCTGCCTGATTTCCATCTCTGGCTCAATGTCTACTGATTTCTTTGTACCCATTGTGAAATCAGCTTGGGCTGCTATCACATATTGCCACAGGCATGCATTTTCCCCGTTCTGGAGGTTGTAAGCCCATACATAGTTCAGGTGCTGGTAGATTTGCTTCCTGTTTCACAGACAAAAGTATTCTGACTGTGAGGCCATTTTGTTTCAGGGCAAAATGAGGGAAGGAGTTGTTTTGCGGCCTTTCTCCTCCCGGAAATGCCCATACCTTTCAGTAAGCTCCTAGGTGGAATTTTACTTGCACGAACACGTTATTAGCCTGTGCCTTATGGTTGAGGCTAGAAAGGTGTTGGTCTCTATGTGTACAAACAAAATGTAGAGTCATTCTGATTCAGCATTGCACTTTAAAATGGAGCTAACTTTTAGTTTGTAGTATGAAGTCACCCGAAGCAAGGCATAGCCCAATAACCACAGTTTCATCTACTATGGAGTCACTAACAGCAGGGTACAGACTTATCTCTCCATCTGCTTATACTGTTTTGGAAGAAACATGTAGTAAGTTCACAGAGGTGGCATTTTTACCTACATATTTATACGTAAATAAAAATTTCAACTTCTAATGCCCAGGGCACTTGGCTTTTTCTCTCTATTAGGTCGAACACAGCTTTCCCACTGGCTACAGTCACAACAGAAGGACCTAAAGTTTGTTCTCAGATACTACCATGGCAGCCTGTATTACATTCCTCCCAAGAAATTACATTGGGAGGGCACAATTAACATAGCATAGGGCAAGATCTTTCTCTTGTGACCACTTCTTCTGTTACTACAGAAATCACTGCTCCTTCTGACCTTCAGGGTTTTGGCTGTCTCACACCAACTACTTGTTATTTTCTCTAACATTTAAGGGATGGCTGGAGATGACTTGACAGTTTCCTGGACTTTGTTAGTGATTAGTTTGTCATCCCACTTATTTTTCAGAAATAGTATATAACTGAAATATAATATTAGAGACATTTGTTAAGTTGCAACAAAATTTCCTCCTCACTTCAAGCAATCAGGACTCATTCTTACTAGATTAATGGTCCTAGAATGTCTTTTTGCATCATGTTCACTAAGACGTAACTGCAATTTTCATGGGGCACAAAGGAGACAAAACCCAAGGATGGATGGTACAGGTATCTAAGCTACTAAATTGTGAGCAAAATCAGCAGATGATTGTTCCTGAGTTTTTAACATGCAGATTTGTGTTTGCAATTCACTGAATGATGGGGCAGTTTTTCTGACAGGAATTTGTATTCAGAAATCTGTGTGCCTATAGAAACCTAATTGGCAGAATTGAGCCTACGGGTAGTACAATTCTCATTGGTGTGTGTATCAGCTCTTAATGTCATTAAGTTTACATGCATGGAGCTCTTTACAGTCAGTCTCTGGCCTGTCTAAGAGTCATCTCCGATGATCTGGATTCCCTTCTTCATTATTGTGGTTGCTTTCATGAAAAGGTACCACAGGCTTAGTGGATGAAACAACAGAAATTAACTTTCTACAGTTCTGGAATTTGGAACTCCTCAGCTAAGGTGTTCGAAAGGCTGGTTTCATCTGAGGTTTTGCTCCTTGTTTTGCAGATGCTGGAAAAGTCCTTAAAGAAAAAGTCAGCAGCAATGGGAAGATGCAGCTACATGCTGTTCACAGCAGCAGGGCATGGGGATTGCTTGTCTCTTAGAGACCAACATTCAGGCAGGGAGGGATCCTTGATTGTCAGAGAAAGCCTCAGGACAGGCAAGAGTCAAGCAAACTTAGTGATTTTATGTACTTAGGAAAAGGACAGTATACAATCTTAAGAAATGGATATTGGCCTTTTAATAGAGACAAACCCAGGTGTCTTTAAAAATAGCTAAATTTATGATTTTGTAGCTCCCTAAGTTACATCGCTCAAATGATGTAATTTAGAACAAGATTTAGAGATTGGGCAAGGTTTAAAATTTAAATTAAATTTAAAAGTTAAATATAAATAAATGTTCTTTTAAATTTAGTTTACTTATTTCTCTTATCTAAAATCATTTGCTTTTGTAAAGGAAACTATAAGGTAAATTTATGAGGTGGAGTTTAGGTTTACGGAGGAGTGCTCATAGGCAAAACTCAAGATAAAACTTACTGGATATAAGTAAGCACAGTTCATTTGTTGTTTTTAGCATCCTTGTTTGAGATGTCTTTAGGAAAACACACATCTTTGTTGGCATTTTTGTTTGTTATGAATTACTTTTGACTTTCAATTGGTAGGAATGGCAAACTAGGTCCCAGGGACTCCTTTCCTTTCCCATTTCCTTTCATTTTCTCTGTCTTTCTGCCGTTCTTCATGAAGATAGGTTGGTGGGGTCATAACCATTGTCATGCTATGTGTCCTTTTTCTGAAGTGTAAGTGAGGATGTTTATTGGTCTAATGTGTTTAATAAGTTCTCACTACCCCTCTTTTTTGATGTGTGTTTAACATACCAATGTGCCCACGTGTTTCCAATGGAATTTGATAAATTCATTACAGTGGACTTTTTACTTTAAGGGTAAGTTATCAATCTGTGCCGCATGGCTGGTGCTGGACAAGTGGTAGCATCTATGTTCACAATGAGATTCAGAATCATCCTGCTTCTGCCTTTACTTCAATATGAGGACAAATGCTGCTTGTAAAATGAAGTTATTCATGGCAACACACGGCCGGAAAGCCACTGCTTCAGAGAGGATGGAGTTACTTAGAACAAGGTATAGCCTGATCTCCATAGCATCTTAATATAATTCTGTGTCAGCTACATTGATAGGCTTTCTGGAAGATTGCTTGAACGATTTGACAAAAGGCCTTGCATTGTGCTATAATGTCTTGCATTGTGCTATAGATTCATGGCCTTTGCTTAACAACAGCAACTATTTCTATATTTTTCAGCACTGAAGCATTTATCTTAACTATCCCAGGATATCTTCCATTTATCTCTTTTCAGCTTGTAAGACCTGTACTCTATATTTCAGCTCTTTTTTTTTTTTTTGCATATGCTATGAAGACAACTGTTTCTTTTATTAGATGAGAAGCATTATTTTTTTTTAAAACTACAATATAGTGGTTCATCTGCTGCTCTGAACACCACAGCATATTGTATATTATGCTTGGAAGAGATTTAGGACTAGAGCATTATTTTAGAAGCTACATCCAATTCCCATTTCAGCCATGCGACCATGGTTCATGCTTTTCTTTATATTCTGTGGTTTTGAATCCACTAGTTATTTACAGAGATCTTCCATCCTGGGCTGGATCCATGGGTTACTTAGTAAGTAAACCTTTTACTGAAGATGTAAGTGTATTTACCTTGCTGTCTTTATTTGCTTTCCAACATACCTGACTCTTGTATCTCTTTTACATCCTGTGAAGGAGCCATAGGAGGAAAGGTGTAAATCTACCTTAAAACAGTTTCCAGTGTGTTAGAGAATATAGGTGAATATTAGCTCTTCAGAAAGAAAGTGGATATTTGTGCCATGGCAGGGAGACAGACCTGGGTCAGATTTTTATCTCTTTCTCTTCTTACATGACACAAATGGCAATTGTACATCCACACTCCATGCAGGTTCCTGTAGCCACAGGCAAACTCCAGTTGAAGAGGCAGCAAGCCAGCCATGAAGTCTTTTGGGGTTCATGTGGTGAGACAGACTTATGATGTCTGTCATTATGTAATTTTGGATTTTATTTTTGTGGCTGCTAAGATTAACTTGTGAGCAATTTTTCCTTGTTCAAGTTTAGATTAACTGTTAACAATGTTAATACTATGTCACATTTATTTATTGAGTTCTATATTAAACCCCAATAAACATTTCAAGATGGGTTTCAGAAAGTCACCAGACCCCTCTGCAATGAGGTCCCATACCACACTGTTTCATCCTGTAGGAAGTCCCTTTTGTCACCTTCAATCAAATCCAAATGTCACCTGAAGAAGGCAAAATGTCTTCCACAGGCTGCCATCCCTCCTTTTCACAATGTGTGATGGAGACCTGGGAAGGAACTCTGCAGATTAGCCCTTCTTTTCCTTGGCATATCCTTTTTCCCCCTGCCAAAAGCCAAATCTCCCCAGATTGTGAACTGCTTTTGAAATGAAGTCTCTCTTTTGTCATAAATTTGTTCCTACTGAATTTTTATTGACATGTATATTCACCACTGGACACTCAAAAGGCTGAATATTCTCTGTCAGTGGGCTATAAGAAAGGGGTTGGTTAAAAAGCTCAGAAGGCAATGTGTTTATCACAGCAAGAGAAATAAAATTAGAACAATCCTCAACTAGTTTTTGCTAAATACCCACACCCTGTGATGTCCTCAGCGCCCTCCACATGCTTGGTCCATATTCTTCCTTTCTTTCCTCTCTTGTCTTTCTTACACTACCTTTTATTATTCTTGATAAGACCTCTCCAAAATATTAGTTTCTTTAAAAATATTACATTTATTATTGTTGTGTGTTGGGATGTACATAAGCCAATGAATGAATGTGAGATCAGAGGGCATTATTATGGAATTGATTCTCTCCTTATATCTTTATGTCAGTCTCAGGGATCAAACTAAAATTGTTGGGTTTCTGTGGTTCCACTTTGTGTCAAGTTGATGAAATCTAATGAGCACATGAATAAAACACAGCTTTTGTATATGTTATACCTGAGTCACATACATGAAATCCAACTGTAAGCATGAAGAAAACTTGAAGAAGAATACCGAGGCTTTGTATTGGCTCTACTGCTTGTTGGTATGGAGATAATTAGTAAAGCTGATCAGATGAAGAAACCCAGGCCAAAGATGGGAAGAGGTGGATCACCTCATTTACCGTGCCAAATAAGTGAGGTGATAAAAATTATTTCTATCTGTTGGTGTATACTTCTCTCCAAAATGTAAAAGTTTGAAACATGAGACCAAGCATTCGATTCCAGTTACACAATAGATCACAAGAACAATACATCAATATCTTGGACATTTCCAAATTACCAAATGATCATTGGTTAGTGATATTCAGAGGAAAGAGGAGACCATTGCTTTGATGCAGGATCCTGTCTACAGATAGGAAGAGGCTTTGCTCACATGCTACTCAGTGACATCCAAGCAAAGTATGAGTTTAAAGATAGTTGAAAAATATCCCAAGTTCAGAACACTATGGTTTTTTTTTTCCTTTCTTTCTCATTTTTTTGTTCCTTGAATTTTAGAAACAGTCTTGTTCTGTGACTCAGGGTGGCCTTCAACTCACAATATATCTCAACTGCCATAGAACCTGACCACTGCCCTGGATTTGGATAAGTTATGTGATCCCTCTGATGTTATAGGTATATATCAGATCGTCATGAGTGAGAACCCCACATAGAAAGGGCTCCACAGCATCTGAGCATGCTGCGGCATGCGTATCTGCTTGGTGTGCCCCTGGTTAAGCCCTCTGAGTTCTTTTCTATCTGTGACTGGACTAGCCATATGACTGACAAGCATCCCCCCCCCCCCCCCACCTCGGCTACTTTGAGGTCTTATCATCTACTGGCACTCCTATGTTTCTCTGGTTGACCCCTTCCCTGGGTTTACTCTAATTGGTAGATTACTTCTTCTAGGAACTTTCCAAGAAAAGAACCTAGATGGCAATTTCAGGGTGACATGGATCTGGAAATGATTTTATGTAGTTCTCATATCTGATTTATATTTAAATGTCATCAGGATATTTAAACATGCCATAATAGCCCTCTGAACACCAAATCCCTGCATTACTGGAAGGGGTTCCCCTTCTTTTCATAGATAAGGAAAGTAAGATATAAGCAATTACAACTTGATTGGATCATAGAATTGTTGTGGTACAATGGGACTTGAGTAGAGGTAACAAGTCAGTAGTTGATGGGATGGTAATATTTACTTCCCAGGATCACTTTTGGTCCTGCAGTCTTTGAACAAGGACCCATTTGGCTGTAGGAGAAGCAGAAGTTCCTAGATTTGGGACTATTAGAAGAAACCGTCATGGTGTATCGTATACCCATCTGTTTATGTCACCATGGTATAACACTAAGCACTCTGAAAGACAAAAGCACATGTACTGCTTTTAGAATTAATTAGCCCTTTGAGACACAAGCATTATATATTCCTACTCAGATGATGTTATTAGGGGAAACTGGATATTCATGGATGCAGGAGGCCAAGTGCTTAAGAGTTTCTTCTTTCTTCATTGGAAGTTCAATGCTGTCTTACATTTTCTTATGAAATAATGTGATGTCATGTTTCGTTCATGAATGCTTCATGTACCATAATCTTTAACACCTACTTGTAAGCACTGGATGGCCCTTCATGTGTACAGTTTAATATAAACTGTGTGAACATTTCTCACAAGTAAAGACAAGGTTAGAACCTCAATGCTGAAGGGGGAACACACCGGGCACCCCAACTCTGTGCCCAAGAAGCTGCAACTGGAGAGCCATGGCCTGCCCACAAATGGTACCACCAAGGGGCAACAGTCAGAAGCTACCACTTCTGACCCCAAATCTGAAGTGGAGCCAACAAACTTCCTAATTCTCCATCCAGAAGGGTCTCAGGATATTTGTGTGGAGGAGTGGGTCTGGGCGTGTGTGTGTGTGTGTGTGTGTGTGTGTGTGTGTGTGTGTGTGTGAGGGGATGGGGAGTACCACAGACAACATGTCAAAAGACAGCCTTTGGGTGTTGGTCTTCACCTTTCTACCTTGTTTGAGACAGGGTCTCTTTGCTACTGTGTAAAGTAGGCTAGCTGACCCCTGAGATTCTGGAGATTCTCTGGTCTCCACCTCTCATTTTCCATATCATAGATGCAGTGAGATTATAGGTGCCTGCTAATATTTTGAATAGGTTCTTAGTAACTAAACATTGGTCATTAGATTTATGCAGCAAGTGCTAATATACACTGAGCCATATCCCAGCCCTCAGAATAGTTTAAGGGGTTTAAGAGCATTTAGGAAACCCCAGTCATCATTATGGCCATCCAATTTATAACCCTCAACAAATCAGATCAAAATTTAGAAAACAGAAGCAACTTTTTGTGTATTTAATTTGACAACTTCTATGTACTACACAGCTGAGAATCAGCATCTCAAATCAGAAGCTCTGAGACCATACTACCAGCATTTTGTTACACATCTCATGACAACAGACAAAATGCCATGAATTTGTTAGCAGAAGAAGAGCAACATATATTTATATGCATCTATAATGTGTGTCTTACCATCTCAGGGGACTACTTCATCAATAAATAGAAAGGAATTAATTTGTGATGGCTTTTCTTGGTTGGCAACTTGACTACATTTGGAATTAACTAAAACTTCAAATATGGAGGGGCACACTTGTGAGGGATTTTTGCTTAAATCTTTTGCTTAAATTTGAAGTGGGAAGATTCACTTCTAATTCGGATCTTTGAGGTGGGAAGACACACTTTTAATCTGGGCCCTGCCTTCTGCTGGAACCCTATATAAGGACATGGAAGAAAATCCTACATAAGGGCATGGAAATTTTTTTTTTTGTATTCATACTCTTGTCTCACTAGCATGTCCATTCCTTACCTGGTATTAGAGCCTAATTATTCTAGATTCTGACATATGTTGAAGACAAGCTGAGACATACAGCCTTGTAGACTGAACAACTACTGGATTCTTCAATCTTATATTCACAGGTAGCCATTGTTGGATTAGCTGGACCACAGCCTGTAAGTCTTTCTGTATAGAGAGAGTTCACTCTGTAAGTTCTGTTACTCCAGAGAACCCTGACTAATACAGTATTATGAATCTATGCATTTTCTTTAATGTTACTCCTGTGTTGAGCCTTATTATCTCCAAGGCTGGGCTGGGCTCTGTATAGGAAGCACTGTGCAAAGATGTCCATCTTATTATTGTTTTAACCAGTCAGTATACTCTCTATTCTTTAGTAACCAATATATTAGTGTGAACAAAATGGTAAAAAAAAAAAAGACGCTAATTCTAGGATTGTTTTAGACTTTTACAAGCATCATCTCTTTAGGAGTTATGACAACTTTTAGGTGCAGCTCAGATTGGGAACATGTGCTCAGCATGGTGGAAGCCCCTGACTTTAATCCTCATCAACAACAACAGAAACATTTTAAAAGCAGGGGATGCAGATATAGGCCTGTTGCTAAGAGTACATACTGCTCTTACAGAGGATTAAGGTTCAGTTTCCTGCAATCATATGATATCATATAACATATAACTCCAGTCCTAGGTGATCCAGTGTCCCTTTCAGTCTTCTTGGGCTCCTGCACTCATATGGTGCATATAAACCAAACAAGCTCACACATATACATACACGTACATTTTTAATTAAAATAAACAAAACAAAACTTTCCCCAAATATGTAACAGAGCCCATATATATTTGCATGCATACACATGCACAATAATTTAAAACTAATTGTCTTTACTCCTGATGGCAGCCTTGGGCTTATGTGTGCTTTCCCTTTGTCTCATAAGTGTGTCCATGAAAACCTTCAGCAAAAGAGGAGCATGTGGGAGAATTTTCCTCCCCTTTGATTTTGAAATTTCTATCCTATTATTTAAAGGATCTATTTTTTTCTTCCCCCCTTTCTCTATGAATTTTCAGGAAGCTCAATTTCACCATTTTCTAACTTTAACCCATCTTCATAAGATCTGCACATGAGCATGGAGAGTGTTTATGAAAAGAGTGCATTACATGCTTCATGGGAGCTTTATCTGTGACAATAGCCTTAAATCACAGGCTTCTGTTTCCTTTCTGAGGGTATGATTTTCTTTCAATTTCATGAGGGATTGCATTCTCTGAAACAACCTCCATTTATTTTATAGGATTATCCACACTTTTTTTTCCTTTCTATAATCCATTATGTCTTATTTTATAATGATATTCAAATTATTTATATAAATTTCTTACTTATACATTTACTTTTCATTATGGATATGAATAGAACTCAGATATAAAGTATTCACTCTAGAATAAAAAGGGCAAGTTAATGCAGAATATTGGTAGGTCCTTGGTATCAGATCTTCCCTCCTGCCAGGCTCAAGTTTTTAAAATAATTTCTACTTTTCTTTCTTGAAAATCTCTCATGAATATTTTCACCTAGTAGAGGGTTGAGGCCCTCACTGGAATTTTATTTTTCCTGTGTGGTTGCCTCTGAGAGTTGGAAGACCCCAGGAATCATTGTCCCTGCACATTCTGGGGGCTCCAGGGTAAAGCTGTTAGGGGCAGCTGACTTCCTAAATTCAGACGTGAGCAGGACTCATGCCCATTGTCCTGCCACTGGTATTGGTGTTCTAGCCTGATCTGGTGGAAGTGGTCCTGGAAACATAGTGACCAGTTATTGATTACTGGCAGTTCCGATGGCACTGGAAGAAGAAAAGAGCCATCTCTTCCTTTTAAAAATATTTTTGAGCCCTATCTTCTTAATTGGAATTCTCAAAGTGAACACATGAGTCCTCTAGTTAATTTGAAGATGGATGTGTACATGGAGGACAAGAACAAAGTGAAGGTCTCACCTACTTTTCTGTCCCTTACAGTCATAAAGTCAGAGATTCCAGACATACCTTGCCCAGGTTTTGAAGTTTGCCAGAATGACTCTCAGAGCTGTGGAGATCCCTGTGCTTGCTCATGGTCCTTGTCCTCTTTATAAAGAGACAAATGAAAAGCTGGTGTGCTGGGGTAGGGAAGGAGTTTGGGAATTAGATGAAGCACCAGACTCTCCAAAACACAGCATAAGAGTTTAAGCGCTCACATTTCAGCAATTCTCAATCAGCTTCTTTATGAACTATGAGAGCAGCTGGAAGCTGCCACTTTGGGGTTAAGACAAGCTGTCAGGGGGGCTTTAAACTGGCGATAACAGCAGAGAACAAAGTAATGGCAGCAAATACGAGTATCCTGGCTGAGGGCTAACTAAGCTGCAAGGTAAACTCTGTAATAAATACGAATATCATCTCTTATTTTGAACACCTTCCCTGGTTTTCCTGTTAGGTAGAAAAGCCTTTAACCATAACGTTAAGATCAACAATAATGAATTTAATTAACTAGTTCTTCTTCAGTTGACCCAGTAAGGCATAAGAAAACTTCAAACCCAAGGCTCAAATTATCCTGGGCAGAATCCAGTTTTTATGCTTACTGCAAGGAGCCCAAGACACAGGGAGATGGGTTCTTTGTTATTTTCCCAGCTCCCTACGTTGCTCCTTCCTGCAAGTTACACCATTCTTTCTCTGTTATCTGGACTCAAGCTCCCCTAGCCTCTTCTTTTATTTCCAGTTTTGAGGAGTCTTGACGGCAGGTGCCCAGGCCTGGAGAGGTGCCAAGTTCAGTAGACCCCGCCCCTGTCGAATGGGGTGCTCTTCCCAAGGTCGCACCTGGAAGTGCTCTCTGAGTGAGAGCGAAGCTGACCAAACGGTCGGTCCTTCGTGGCCGCTTTTGATTCTAGGGCTTCTTTCTGTCCTGGGGCTGGGATGAGGCTGAGAAGTCGAACTTTGATTTGCACGGTGGCTATCTTGGCTATTAGCCCATCCTCAGGTACTTGGGGCCGTCTCCTTAGCATAATGAGAAAAAGTGAAAGGTGATCATCTCATGATAAGAATAAATAACAAAAGTACTCCTACTGCTACCACCCAGGCATTTTACATCAGGAGCCAGGGAAAGAGACCAAATATATCATTTTGTTTTGCCACAATATCACAGTAAGACGATATGGTAAGCAATGTAAAATCCTGACGTGCTTGTGAGAAAACCAAATCAACTCCCAAGTTTAAGGTCAAGTGTTGCAAACCTAAAAACGTGTTAACTAGTGTTGATTCATTGTAGAACAGACCCCCCCCCCCCAAGTAGAAAGATAACAAAGAGAGCAGAGAATGGGACAGAGATGCACTAATATCAGAAGGATAAAAAAAATGAATGACTCTAATAATGGAGGTCAAAGGACACCTCTAAAGTCCTGAAAGTTTCTAACAACCATCAATTTCACACACAGAACCATCCCCTGTAGACAGGAAGGAAAGGTGACCCACTTACAGGTAAACAATATGTGAGAGAACATTAGAGTTTAATGAAAAGAAATACAGTGTGATGATTTTCATGTGGAGGGAAAGTGACCCACACATGATACACTGGCTAAGGAGCAGTATGAACCATGGGGTACTATTGATTAACTATTCATTTTTCAAAACAATGGTCAATGTCATTAAAATATTTGAATAACCAAAATAATGGTATTATTGAAAGAAGGGCATGGGAGAAATAGAGTTAGATTTTTATGATCTTTGAATTATCTGAAATGGTAAAAGTACTAATTTTGCTTTTTCTGATTTATTTTCGTGCTTTGTTTCTAGCGAGGCTTGTGTTTTTCTTAACAATAAACTTTACTAATGTCTGCTGCTCTTGTTTTCCTGACTTGTGATTTGGCATCTTGCTAATTCTCAGAGGAGTACTTTGACTGTGCTTCTCATTTAAATTGTATCCTTACTGATTCTCTGCCCTCTAAATCTGTCAGTTACTGAAGTGGTGGTATTAAATTTGCTAAACATAGCAATAGACTATGGACAGATCTATATTCTCTTGATTTTTTTCTCCACAAATAACTTGATGTTATGTTGTTAGATGCCCCACTTTTAATATTAGTGTTTTCTTTGAAAAGTGATCATATATCACTATGTGACTCCTCAGAATAGTCTTTTGGTAGTATTCAGGGTTGAACCAAAGGGCTCTTACATGCTTTCCAAGTATTCTACCACTGAACTAGAGCCCCAGCGTGAATGTAATACCTCACTTCCTTTCACACTTTCCTTGTAAGATCTGTTTAATCAATTTTTCTACTCATCATGGGCAGCACTGTGCACTTTCTCCTTTGTTTATTTATATGTTGTGTGTGTGTGTGTGTGTGTGTGTGTGTGTGTGTGTGTGCGCCTAATGCTGGGGATCAAACCCAGGACTTTAACCATGATAGACAGATGTTCTATTATTGAACTTTATTGCCAATAATACCCTTATACCCTCAAATATACCTTAAGTGATGGTCTCATAGTTCTTAGATCTTTGTTGTTGTTTCTTATTTTATTAGTTCATTTATACAATGTATTTGTTTTATTATAATCACTCCCGTCCCCAAACTTCTCTCAGATTTACCCCATCTCTACCTGCCTAAATTTGTGTCCTTTTTTTTCTGCTTAAAGAAACCTATTAAATATTATTTGTGCCACCCATATACTCTTAGATGGTGTGAACTTCCATTTGAACTTGGTTGATGAACCAGGAGCCTCACCATTAAAATAAGTGGACTCCACTAGGGGTGAGACTTCCTGCCCACCTCTCCTCTACATGCTAGGATTTTGTCGATATTGAGCTTGTGCAGTTCCTATGCATATTGGCATAACTGTTATGAGTTTGTAGTCATCCACCACCTTCTTCTGATCTTTCTGCCATCTCTTCCACAATGATCCCTGAGACTTAGGAGGAAGTAGGTATGATATAGATGTCCCATTTAGGAAGGAGCATTCTGAAGTCTCTTTTTCTCTACACATTAACTAGTTGTGGGTCTCTTTGTTAATTGCTCTTCACTATAAAAATAAAATAAATAAAATAAAATAAATCAAGACAAATAACAACAACAAAAACCAAAGGCTTCTCTGATGAGGGTTCAGAGATCTATGAGTATAATGGTTAGTCATTAGAAGTTAGTTTAACACTGTGTACATTTAGCAGAATAATAGTAATAGTTTTCCCCTAGGGCCTATGACCAGCCTAGTAATATTTTTTTTTAATTAGACAATGATCCCAGGTATGGATTTGAACCTGTGGAGAAGGCTGTAAATCCCACTAGAATGTGTGTGATTGCTCCCATAATGTATTACTACTGTGCCAGTGGGCATGTATGCAAGGTTGGTCTTTATTGTCACTCACAGGGTTCACAGGTGGGGCAATGCCAATTATTGCTTCTTTCCTCTGATAGCATACAGGCACATAGCACCTCCTCAGGGAAAACTGAAATGATAACTGTGAAGAAAATCCTCAAAATAGAAGAATATAGTATTTTTTCAGATTTAAAAAAGCAATATTATAAGGATGATTTTTTTCCTTGAATAGTAGGTGACATTGTTGGCCAATGTGATTATAAGAGGCATACTAAATTAAAGTTTGGAGAGATAAAGACAAAGAATAGGAAATTTCTCAAGGGAAGGTAAACACAATGGTGCCCACACCAATATCAGGATTTGCTGGAAAGCTGGGTGCAGCCATGAGGCACAGCTCAGGAAGAGAGTTGTTGAACCAAGCAGAATCCAGGCAAGAAGAACAAAGTGATATAAAACTAAAGTTCAGTTATGTCAAAATGGTCAGTAGGGTGTCATGGTCACAGCTACTGAATCAGGAGGCACATAAACATGAAGCTGGCCTTCTATGACAGGGAAAGAGTGTCTTCTCCATTCTTCAAGAAGCTTGACTCTCCAAGGCCTCAATGGTAGCAAGAGATTCCTTTTGTTGCCCTCAATCACACTGCATGGGCGCATCTATTTCTGCTTCTGAGTGGGTTCCCATCACCTCCAGGCCAGAGGCTACTCCACAGCTGACTGCTCCTAACCATTGACTTCTCATTTATGGAAAGACCCTATCCTATCTTCTCATGCTCACCTCCATCAGTTGAGAGCAGTTACTTTTGTTTCTTAAAGACAAGAAAGTAGAAGAGGGACATAGGGACTAGTTGGGAAGAGTAAGGAGGCAGTGGAAGAAGAAGGGGAAATGAGAGTGAGTAATGGTTGAACATGACCTAATTAATACATTGTATGCATATGTGAACATGTCATAACTAATATATAGAAATGAAAACTAGAAAAACCATGTTTTTATGAAGAAAATATGAATTTTCTTAGTTTGTTTTATTGATTTAAATTAAGTCTTTCATGAAGGACCTTTCTCTCACCTTCCCTAGCACATTAAGAAGACAATTAAGTTCAAGAGACAAGCACTGCCTGAGCCCCATTATATCCAAGAGTTTTCCTCTTCACTGCAGAGTAAAGGATCATTTAACTTTTCTGATTATTTCAGTGGGCTAGCTGAGAGATTTATAAACTGACAGTGGGATTTCTTATAGATATTCTAGATAACGAGGTGAACAACATTGTGTTTAGTGTGGGAGGGACCCAGCCCCTGAAATGTTGTTTACCAAATCGCCAGTTGGATCTTATCACAGTAAAACAGATTTACTTTTCACCACATTATTTTTCAGAGGCATCTGAAATTCAATGTGTGTGCTGAACCTTCAAATATGTTTGACGGAGTTTGTCTGCTGGAAAACTAAATAGCATTGAACTTGAAATGCATTTCCCCCCTGACCATCTAAATCAGACTGTCAGCAGGACACAGCCAGGATGAAGTGGGTTCTTGTCTTTACATTTTCAGTCACAGAGTGAGGCCGGAGGAAGCTTCCTGACCTTGCCACAGCCTCCAGCTGCTCTGTGGCCAGCCTTTTTCTAATGCTGAATGGCTGGCTTTCTAATGGCTAAGTATCCAATATTGCTGAAGTAGTTTGAAGAATTGTAATGTGTAATTTTACAAGGCCCCTAAAATGCCTGATTTCTACCTAGTAAAACTATATAAAATTTCTAAAATGCTGGCCAAAACACATAATCAAAAGGCTGTTTCCTAACTGATAGTTGAGGGACTCCTCCCCTGCCCCCTTCCCTCCATGTCTTTCTCTCCTCTTCTCCTTTACTTTCTCTCTGGTTTCCTTTCTTTGTTTAGAATTTTCCAGCTATAAAGTTTCTTTAGAATATTTCTTTCCCATGAACTATGAGTTTTGGTAAGCCTCATTTTTCTTCATTCATGGTATTTTCTAACCGTCCTTGTGAATTTTTTCTTTTCTTTTACACACTGGTTGCTTAGGAATGTGTTGTCTAATTTCTGTTTATTTATGAATTCTTGAGTTTTGTTTCTTTTATTGATTTTTTAATTCTATTATGGTCAGAAAAAATACTTTGTTAGATTTAAGCTTTCTAATATTGACTTGGGCTTGTTTTGGAGTCTGGAGTGTGTGCTACCCTGGCACCATTCTGTGTTCCTGGGTACAAATGTCTATTCTAATGCCACTGGTGGTTTTCTGTAATGTTGTTCAAGTTATTCACTACTTATTAATCTCGAATACTGAGAATTTTTATTGCCAATAATTCTTGTGATATTGCCCTTTTGCATTTGAATGAGTTTTTTTTCCACTGTACTACCTTGATATCCATATGGAAATTGTTTGTCTATATTTGGAAATAAATTGCTGTCTTCACCAGTAATAAATCAGGACATCTTTCTTATTTTACTCCACCTCAAGGGACAGTGTTCCTTGTTCTGTGTAGAGGACATGAACTGGCGGGTGCAATTTGGTGGCTTCCTGTATCAGACTACCTAAGTGTACCTATATAAGAATGAGTCGTCTTCTAGCTGTTCCTGCTTCTTCATCTCTGCACATGTATCTATCACCTGCCCAGGGTGTTTGTAAGTCACCTGCTGCGCTGAGCATCGCCCTTTGCCTTCTCCTCTCTTCTCTTGTGTAGTGTACAGTGTGACCAGCAGTGCAGCCTGTCCTGCCTTCTTGTGTAGGTGCTAGGCCACCAAACACACATCTTTTTACTTTAAGAGGACTTCCTCTGGAAGGAGCAGCCTAGAGGTGCTTTATTTCTACTAAAAGTAGAAATAAAAACTTTTTGAGTCTTTTTATGAAACATTTAACAATCCATATACCAGAACAGATCTGTGTCTTCTAGGGAATTTTTAAATAGAGTTCACACAAGGCAATCTTGTTTGTTCAAGTTTAAAAGAGTGCAGGGAATCTGTCCATGAAGACATCTAGAAAATCTGCAAGTTCCTTTGATGATTTGCACATTATGGCACACATGAACACCAACACTGAATGCCCATAAGCTCTGATGTCACTGCAGCACTTAAACAGCTGAACCAGATTCTCACATTCAAAGTTGGACATCAGGTTCTAATCCACATTTCAGAGCTCAGGTATTCCTAGGGACAAACATGGTCAATATAGAGAGGATTTGTTTGTTTGTTTGGTTGGTTTAGTTTCGTTTTGGCTTTTGGTTTTGTTTCTCCAGTGCTTAGAATAGAACCCAGGGCCTGGCACATGATAGGAAAGTACCCATGATAGCACTATAGCCCTAGTTCCTCAACAGAGGAATGTTAGCAATATATAATTGTGTTAGGAGTCAAAGTATATTCATAAAAAATAGTTCATAGTGGCCTTTATTACCTGAAATTAGGAAAACTGTAGTTAGAGTTTTTTTTTTTTTTTTTTTTTTTTTTTTGTTGTTGTTGTTTTTAAATTGGAAAATGGCCAAGCTAGGGAAAGGCAGGGTCTTCCTTCTTTCTGAATACCAGGAGGACATAGTGGATTCTCTACTGTGGAGAAGTGCAGCTGTTTTTAGAAAACCTATTAGAACACTTGGGTTATTTATTTGGGGAGCAAATGAGCATATGAGAATATGTCTGATGCTTAGTAGAGCTGTCAGGTGAATGGCTACATTTTGTTTTTCCTTCCATGACACTTCTTTATTTTCGCTAAGCCATCTGTTCAGAGTGGATGCCGGCAGACTACTCCTTTAGAGACACCCTGTGCTGTTTTGATCACATCAGCTCACATCTTTTTCTGTATTTCTTT
Source organism: Onychomys torridus (assembly GCF_903995425.1). Lineage (NCBI taxonomy): Eukaryota > Metazoa > Chordata > Mammalia > Rodentia > Cricetidae > Onychomys > Onychomys torridus. The sequence goes on along the minus strand of NC_050463.1, from coordinate 53,500,257 downwards.
CCCTAGACAGTATGTGCTGGAAAAGAGACCCTGGGTGAGTTAGAATGGGCCAGGTTCTCATTCATCCCCCAATCACAATCCAAGAAGCATGACTTTGGACTGCTTAATTGTTTCTTCCAAATGTCTATACCATTCTCCTAAGCATTTCTGTACCACCCATTCCAGATGTGTTTACATACCCTCTCCTGGCATTTCTTCACTACCTGCTTCCGACGTATCTAGACCACCTGTTTCAATTGTTTGTTTATATCACCCTTTCCAGGCAACTGTATACCACCTGCTACAGGCCTGTTGTTACCACCTGCTCCTGGTGTATTTATACTATCCTCTCTTGGCATGTCTACACCATCTGTTCCAGAAGTGTCTATTCTACCAGGTTTTTTCTCTATTACCACTCCAGGTTTGTCTATACTGCATGCTCCAAGTGTGTCTACATCACCCTCTCCAGCTTTGTCTAATTACCTGCTTTGCCTCAAAAGCAAGAGGTACAAAAAGCAACAAGTCTGTTAAAAGAAAAACAATGTTTTTCTTTTAAAGTATTACAATCCCTTCCCAACACCAAATTACTAGATGATGTGAATTTTGCAACACAGCATGTGTTCCCTCTGGGATTTATTTAGCTAGCTCCAGATGACTCTTTCAGACTTTATGTACATGCTATGACTCAGTGCAACACTGATGTCTTGGTGTAGGACAATTAAATCTCCTGTGTCTGCTTCCTGGATGTTGGTTCTAACTGGCTGACTGTACAGGTTACTTTTTATCTAATTTCATTACATAGATTGCTAAATCTATTAATTTCATGTATGTAACATAGATTTGCCTCTGCGCTGGCTAGTTTTCATCTTAACTTGACATAAACTAGAGTCATCTGAGAGTAGGGAACCTCAGTTGAGAAAACACCTTCATCAGATCAGGCTGTAGGCAAGCCTGTAGAACATTTTCTGATTGATGTGAAAGGGCCCCACCTATTGTAGGTGGTGCCATTCCTGGGCTGCTGGTCCTGGGTACTACAAGGAAGCAGGCTTAGGAACCTGAGGGGAGCAAACCAGTAAGCAGCACTCCTCCATGGCCTCGGCATCAGTTCTTGCATCTAGGCTCCTGCCTTGAGTTCCTCCCTGACTTCCCTGGAAGATGGACTACAAGAAGTAAGTTGAAATAAACCCTTTCTTCTTCAAGTTGATTTTGGTGATGGAGTTTATCACAGCAATGGAAACCTAAGTAAGACATCCTTCATACAGCTTACAGAAGACTCAGTGACTAATGTTTAAGACCCAAGCAACAAGTCATAACAAAAGTAACCTCTACTCTACAAACTGCTTTCAGGACCACCACCTTTGCCTGTGTCCTGTTGATGCTGGGACTGCCCAGGCAGAGACTGACCTTCCCTCCTGCTTTGCAGCACCCTACAGATCTCTACTGAGAACGCGGTCTCTCAGTAGTGCTTGCTCATTTTCCATCCTGCTGTTCTTGGGCATCATCATGAAGGCTCCAGGGCCACAATACAAACCTAACTCTGTGTTCATGTAACCTGAAGTGATCAGATTCCACTGTCATCTTGTCTCTTATCACAGCAACTCCAGAGAATAAAGCACTGAGTTCCCAGCTTTGTCCCTTGTACCCTTTTCCCAGAAATATTCAAATACCCCAAGCTACAATTTTACCTAGGAAATGGGATGAGCAATTTCAATATGACACCATATGTAGGAACCCCCTCATAAATTAAAACTCCATTCCAATTCAATGTAACTTAATTTCTGAAATTATTTAGAACATCCATATCCAGCCACCCTCCCACTCTGTGAGATTCCCAAGTTCTTATGTCTTAAGGAAGATGGCTGTTGTTCCTAATGGCAGACGATTCTATAATTCTGGACCTAGGCCAGTGAGTTTGACCATTCCTTGGGTACTTAGAACTGCATGAGTCCTGGTTTGATCCTCTCTAAGCTTGCAATACATGATGAATCAAAAATTAATGGTAACATTCATTCATGTGAAGCAACTATCAGACTATAGTTTATTCTGGTTTTCAAATTTCAAAATATCTTTAAATAAAACACATAGTTTCCCTTTAAACATCTGTTTATTTCTTCTCAATGTACCCAGATGATTTGCCTAGATATTAGTTTCCTAATGTATTAGTCAATAATAAAAATAATCGAGGTGTAGGTTTCTCTGGAGATATCTGTAGAGATCTGGCTTTGTTACCTTGTCCATCCCCTTGCTGGGCCATGGCCATCCATTCTAAGGATATCTCCAGTCTTAAGATGTCCTGTCTAGGTTACAGTTTCCTTTCTCCCCTCTGTTCCTTGAATAGTATATTTTTATTTTTTTTCACTGTTCTTTAACAATTCCTGTGAAATTCTATGCTTTCATCTGACCCCAAGGTCAGATTATTATTCTAATTGACTCATTAAATAAGGGGCTATCTGGTGTCTATCATGTATGAACAGCTTGAAACTGAAAGCAGGGAAGCTGTCCAAAGCAGAGCCTGATCCACTGTGATGGTGCTTAGGATGAAGCAGCAGGAGAGGCACACCTGCAGCTCTTCTATGCTTCCTGGCATGTAGAGAAATGTGCGTACCAAGGAGCTGGTGAGTGGGAGCTGAGCATTAATTCCCACTGACTCCTTTCACCCCTTCAAACAAAATCCTCAACCTGGGAAGGGATTTAGAACTCATCAGTTCTAAACTCCTCCCAAGCAGAGGCCACACAGTCACTTGAACAAGGTCACATTGCATTTTAGAGGCAGCAAAAACCAATTTCAGACATGAATCCTCTTCTGTTTGGACATAAAGGATGATCTAATGACAGCTGAGCAGTAGCTATGCTCAAATTAGAGGGCACAGTCTTTGCCTTCAACAGGTCTCAATATAGGGTGAGGATAGGGCAGAGAGCAGGCCTGCGGGCTTCCTATCACCCAGCAAGCACTTCTGTATGCAGAAGGGGTCCTATGTTTGGGAAAGAAGAGCTTCAGGAATGCCTTTCTCCAGGATGAGTTTCCTCAAGTGGACAGTGTTTCCTCAAGGTGAGCAGTGTTTCTTCATAGTGGACAGAATTTCCTCAGGGTGAACAGTTTCCTCAGAGTGGGAAGTTTCCTCAGTGGAAATGTTTCACAATAAACTATTTCCTCAGCTTAAACATCATTTCCTGACAGTAAACAGAGTTTCCTTAGGGCAAACATGTTTCTTCACAATGGGCAGCATTTCCTCAGAGTGGAGTTTCCTCAGGGTGAAGAGATTGTTCTTAGAGTAGATGGTATTTCTCCTGGATGAACAGCAAGTCCTCATTCCTTAGGACAGACAATGTTATTGAAGGAGGACAGAAATCCTGGGGTTTTGTGCATGATAGGCATATGCTGAGTGATATCTCTAGCCCTCCTGTAGTTGGAGCCCCCGCCAAGCACTGTTAGTCCAACAACCCACTTATAAAACAAACATACAGACATTTATATTATTTAAACTGCTTGGCCATTAGCTCAGGCCTACCGTTGCCTAGCTCTTACTCTTACATTTAGCCCATTTCTATTAATCTATACTTTGCCACGTGGCTCGTGGCTTACCAGTACCTTTCATCTTTCTTGTCATGGCAGCAGCTGGCAGTGTCTCCCCCTCCACCTTCCTGTTCCCTGAATTCTCTCCTCTGCTTGTCCCACCTATACTTCCTGGCTGGCTACTGGCCAATCAGAATTTTATTTACATAGAGCAATGTCCACAGCACCCTCCTTTTCTTCTTTATTTTGAAACAGGATCTTGATGAGTTTACTAGACAGTCATTGAACTTATTCTGTAGTGTGAACAGGACTTGTACTTATAATTTTCTTAAGCCTCGTGAGTAGCTGGATTGCCTTGCCACCAGGTCCATCTAGAGAACTGCCACCTTATAGTCTCTGTGTTTGTATAATCTGGCTCCTGGGCTTATTCAAGTTTGCTAAAGATGTTTATTTGATGACTAACTACATTTACACATTTATGCATTTTATTATAAGGTTGTTGTGGTGGAATATTATTTTAACCAGACAAAGAGGTGTAACATTTGTTTATGCTTCAGAAATCTAGGCTTGAGAGGAAAAGAAGAACAAAGGAAAAATGATTGAAGGAGGAGAGAACAAGGGACACATCCAGGGCAAGAAGCCAGCCAAACATAAAGAAGCAGTGAAAGTAACATACACAGGAGTAATAAAGGTAATAAGCCCAAGGCGAAAATGTAGATAAGGAGTAACAGGTTAATTTAAATTAAAAGAGCTAGCCAGAAATGTGCCTAAGCTAGGCCGAGCCTTCAAAACTAATACATCTCTGTGTCATGGTTGGAGAGATGGTTAATGGCCCAAAAGAAAAAGCCTGGTGCAGGTTGTTTCTTAGGTTGTATTAAGAAAATGGGTATTGGGACCATATCTCCTCATGGATCATGGACTGACTTATTAGTTTATCAACTGCATCCCTGTGTATAAATGCCTTTTCCCATTCCCTCATCTAGAAAACTAGAATAAAAAGTGTTTCTCTTGAGCAACTGGGTAAGAGCATGAGTGTATACATGTAGAGGTTCCACTACAGGAGGTAGCAGTGATGTTGAAATCATAGTCACTCTTTTCCTAAAGTAATTAGTGAGATGTCTGTGGGTTCACACATGCAGATATACACACAGGTAAGACTTGGGATTTCGATGAACTGAGCCCTGAAAAGCCATGTGGCCTTGGCAACCAACAGAATCCTTGGATTTCAGTTTCTTCATGCAGGCACCCCACCAACAGAAGGGTGCTGTGTGTTAAATGTTTAACTGCTGGATGTTCCATCTTTAATGACTAAGTTTCTTTAAAAAAATACAATGCACCTTATGTACCCATATCTAACAGACTCTCATAATACATGTTTAACATAATAGCTACAAGCATGTGTAGAAACATGAGTGGGCATTGGATGTGTGGCACAACTCCAGGGTGGTATCAGGGAAAATTTAGAATACCTAGGTGAGCTTTGAGCTCACCTCCTGAGACAGTATACGAGCTGGTTGCTTTTGTTTGTGTGTCAACTTGACACAAGCTTGACAAGAGTCACCAGAGAGGAAGGAGCCTCAGTGGAGAAAATGTTTCTATGAGGCTTTTTCTCAATCAGTGATCAATGCAGGAGGGACCAGCCTATAGACCCCCTGGGATGGTGGTCCTGAATTCTTTAAGAAAGCAGGCTGAGCAAGCCAAGTGAAGCAAGTCAATAAGCAGGTTTACTCTGTGGCCATTTGTTATTTTGAATTAAGATTCTGTGGTTCTGGTTAGCTGGAGCTGAAGAATCAGCTGTTATTTACAAGATACCAGAACTACTAAAGCAGAACGTTGCTTTGCTAGGGTGATTAAGAAAAGACTAGAATCACTGAGGTGAAATCTTTTGGGAAGTGTTTCCTGAGAGCATAGAGAAGCTGTGTTCCAGAGGTGGCCAAGGTTGTACCTCGTGCTGGTGGCTGGACTTGGTAATGTATAAACATTACCCAGGTGGTACTAGTTTTGAAGACATCAAGGGGTCTTGAAGATGAGCTGAGGCTTGGCACTGTGAAAGGCCCAGAGAGGCCATTGGTGAAGGTGCAGCCTCAGTAACAGTTGAAGGCCCAGGACTGAAGGGGTCATGCAGAGAATTTGAGATTTGGCACCATGAAGGGAGCCTAGGAGAGGCTATTGGTGAAAGTATAGCCCAGTTGCAGCAGAGACTCCAGCTTTTTGGAGATGCCAGTACCATGGGATAACTACTAAAATAGCATCATTGGGGTAGAGCCAGCTGGAGCCTAGAAAACAAGTCCTGTGTACCTCAGAGAGTGGAGCCAGAGAAGTGACCCAAGCCCTTTGGAGGAGTCCAAAAGATTGTAAGTAAATCCTGGATAGTTGGGCATTGAGTTATTTATATGGTTGGAGTTTGATTTCACTCGGTTCAGATTGTAACAGTGCCTTGGTTCTTCCTTTTTGAAAAAGGTATTTAATTTTGATTTTTAAAGGAGCTCACAGATAAAAGATTTGAACTTTTAAAAGAGATAAGATATTTTAAAGAGACTGAAATTTTAATTGTTTGCATTTGTAAAGACTGTGGGTCTTTCCAAATTACTCATGATTTTAATGTGAGATCTTGGGAATGAATTAGAAAGGAAAGGTTGTGGCTTAATAGTGATGTATCTGTGTGTCAAGTTGACAAGGGGTCAGTTATATTGACTGGTTTAGTGTGTCAACTTGATACAAGCTAGTCATCAGAGAGGAAAGAACCTCAGTTGAGGAAATGCCTCCCATGAAATCAAGCTGTAAGGCATTTTCTCAATTAGTGGTCAATGGGGGAAGACCCAGCCCATGGTGGGACCTGTCTGCTATAAGAAAGCAGGCTGAGCAAACCATGAGGAGGAAGCCAGTAAGCAGCTAGCTACCTTCCATGGCCTCTGCATCAGCTCCTGGATCCAGGATCCTGCTCTGATCGAGTTCCTGTCCTGACTTCCTTTGGTGATGGACAGCAGTGTGGACATGTAAGCCAAGTAAACCCTATCCTCCCCAACTTGCTTTTTGGTCATGGTGCTTCATTGTAGCAATAGAAAGCCTAACTAAGACAGACAGGTAAGACTGTCTTGCTAAGCAGGTAGGAGGAATGGACTTCCTGATCAGCATGAAACGGGCTCTACTGCGCTCACTGGGAATAGAGGCCAGGCTGCCTTCCACAGCAGAACAAACATCTTTACCTCTCCTCTTCAGTGGTTCAGGGAGATAGACCCAAAGTCCTTTAGGAAGCTGGTTGGGACCAACTAGAAAGATGGTGGAGGAACGGGTTTGGCAAAATGTCAGAGAAAGTCTCTGGGTTGTAAGAGTCCAAAGGCAATGTGGTACACAAAGGGAGAGGTACAACAAGGAGGTTGTGCTACAATCTTTCAACACATGCTTTGCTATGGCCACTTTAAGTGTTCTTAGAACTCTCTGGGACTGAGCTGTGACTGGTCCACATACTCACAAGACAAGGCACCAGGAATGGCACTTACCTGGATACTCTCTTCCTCTCTTCTGGTCAGGCGTAGCAGAGTGTGCCATCAGGGTACAGGAAAGGCAGTGAGGGAAAACAATATTGCCCACCTGCATTCCATGTCTCCTTGTCCTCAAACTAGGCTGGGACCACCCGAAGCTCTCTCACACACTCTCAGCATGACAGTGGTGAGGAGATCAGTGTGTCTCCTTACCTGATCTCCCCACCGTGTGCTTTGAATGTCTCTCCTAAAGTGCTTTGATTACTGTATTTGCAGTGGTTCAAAATAGCCTGACATAGGCTGATTCCAGAGAGGTGGTCCTAGAGATAAGCAGAGCACTGCTGGCAACTTAACAACTTTAATAACCTGTTTTATTAAATACTGTTAGGTTTTCAAGAGTAGATAATACCAGCGTTTACTTGTTAAAAATAAAAAAGGAAAAGTATTTCTTACTTTTTAATCCTTAAACTTCATTTGATTTATTTGGTTATATTTCAACATAGAAGTGAATACTTTATTTAAAGTAAACTAAAGACATAATTTGTAGTGTACTTCCTTTATGTTGAAAAGTAAAACAGTTAAGACATTTTCAAGTTATTATATCTAAGGAAAATATTTGGAAATAGGTCACATATACAGTTAGTTATAGAAATACAAAAATATAACAGGAATATAACCTTTTCTAATAGTTTAATTTATTCAAATACATTTTTCAGGCAAAATACTTATCCCAGTATGAATTAATATTCCTGTACTTTGTACCTGTATTTTATTATGTAAAAACATCTATCCATTTTCACAGTACTTATTGTCCCTTCTCTTAATGTAGTCTTTTAATCTCCTGCTCAGTTTTCTGCATTAATTCAGGGAAAATTGAAAAACAACCAAATAGAGATGCTTGGCTGTGTCCACACGTGTCAGCTCTCGAGTCAAGGTTTGCAGTGTCCTGGAAACAGCTGTGGGAATGAGACGAAGGACAGCACAGGGCCTGCTAAATCCAGTTTCTGTCACGTTAGCGTTCGTGCTTTATTTATATATCTCAGGTATTAGTGATGTGTAATGAATTCCTTATGACATTTTCATACATGTACGTGTGGTATTTTTACCACATTTGCCCCTACTACCTTTGTCTCTCTCCCACACTCCCTGGTCCTTTTCCCAACTCGCCACTCTTCCATTTTTGTGTTTTTCTTTTGTTGGTTTTGGTTTTGATGACACAATGGGTTTGTTAGGATTACTTACAGAAGCATGAGAAATTTAACCAGTGGTCAAACCACCGAATAAAATGTCTTTCCCTCACCATCCCAGCAACCAATAACTGCCTATAGATTCATTTCAGTTATAATCTCTGTTACCTGTAGCCTGACAGGCAGGAGGGCTGGGCAGGTTTTGGAGTGTGTGTTTTGAAGTATGTGTCCCCTTCACTCATATCATTACTTTATACTACAAGACATCGATATTCCCAGAACATCCACAAAGATGGTGTTGATGGGTTTGCTTGTGTTTCTGCTTTTCTGAGAGGGGACAGATCTTGGATTCCCTTACCATGATTTTATTTTTCTAGGTCTTACTGACTTTGTTTTTATAGCTTTTCTTTGCTATATGCTCCACCCTACTTAGATCCCAGAATATCTGGCATGGTCATGATGTGTTGAAATTTTTTTCAGGTTTTTTTTTGTTTGTTTGTTTTTTTAGTGGAGACCTATGGTGATATTTTATTTGTGTTGAAATGTGATTTTATTTGTGTGTTAATAAATAAAGTTTGCCTGGAGATCAGAGGTCATAGCGAGTTAAGAACAGCAGTTAGGCTGTGGTGGCCTATGCCCTTAATCCAATCACATGGCAGGCAGAATCTCTGTGTGGTCAAGGACACAGTCAAGCATGGTGACCTGAGCCTTTAATCCCAATACCAACCATAGAGACCTGGAGGTCTGTATAGACAGACAATGACAAGGAAGTGAGGTGGCTGGGTTAAGAGCCAATGAGAAGGCAGAACAGAAAGGCCATAAAAACACAAGTCAGGCACGAAGAAACTCTCTCCTCTGGGGAAGTGACGGCGTTGAGGTGGTAAGATAAAGTAGTCGTGACTCTCTGATCTCTTTGGCTATTTACCTCTGTATTTAGCTTTGTGTTTCTTATTTAACTAAGACGGTTTAGAATTTCGTCTACAGAGACCTGTTAGATACAGTTCAGAATTTTGTACAAATATGTCAAGCTAGAATTGGATTGTTCTGTCCTGTCTTATGTGGTACTTCCAGGATTTCAGGTCTAGTGAATTAGGTCTTCAAAATTTTGTTTGTGGATTCTTTCTTATTGTCTGTCCTCTGAAAAAGACTGTGCAAGTATAGCTTTGTTTCTTTACCAATGTGCTTTTTGGAGCCCAGTGTCTATGGTGGGACAACTTACACAGCCTTGGTTCAGGGGGAGGGCTTGGACCTGCCTCAACTAAATGTACTAGGTCTGCTGACTCCCCATGGGAGGCCTTGCCTTGGAGGAGGTGGGAATGGGGGGGGGGGGGGGGAGGAAGTACCACATAAGACAGGACAGGGGAGGTGCTGGGGTTGGGAGGAGGGAGGAGAGGGGGATCTGTGGTTGGGATATAAAATGAATAGAAAATTCCTTAATGAAAAAAGAAAAAAACTGAAAAAAAGAATTATGTCCTTTAGTTTCTGTTATATTTGGGAATTCATTGATGACTTAGGAAAAGTAGATTTGATAGAGTTGCTGAAATATTTGAGGGCTGAAAATGATTAATGATAAAATAACCTACAACTCATGTACTTGGCTTAAAAAAAAGTCAATGTCCCAATGATACAACTGGACCTGAAATTTAGTCATCAAAATGTAGTTTAATTAAAATAGCAAGAGAATTAATTATTTAATTAGACAAGGATTATTCTAAAATGTAACACAGAATACACAGCTAGTAAGTACCTATAAGAGGGTGGGGGCAAATCGCTAACCTGTGTTCTTTGGTACTGTTAATGAAAACTATTGTGACTGTGGAGAATGACTGGCTGGAGTTTCAGTACCATGGAAAGGCTGGAGCAGTGCCAGTTCTGGGACCAATGACTCGTTTGGGGCTGGTTCTAAGCATCTAGAACAGCCATTCCTTGTCCACAACCCTGTGTCTGACCTAACATCTTGTGACTAATAGATCAAATTTTTTTTTGCAATCTATTAACTTAGCAGACCACTAGTCTCCACCAACACAAAACCCAAGAATGGCATCAAATATCATCTAGGGCTATAAAAATTCTGCTCCCATCTTGCTATAACTGCCTCTCTGATGAACCCAACAATGTATTTTAAACTTGCCTTGATTTATGACTTTCTTTGTTCTTTAAAAAAACTTTCTAAAACTGCTTCTACATTGAAACATAGAAAGGGGGGTAAATTAAATCCATGTTTCCAGGCCATGGTCATTCAAAATGTCTCCAGAGTAAACTAAATTCCCTTTAATGTGAAACCTGTAGTTTTTGCATTAACACCATTAAATAATGTCAGTTTCACAATTCTTAAAATAGTATCACTAATAAAAACAACATTACCAGCAGAAAATATCAGAATGACTTGACATTATACCACACTTCTACCTACTTTATGAGAAAGATATAGTTTTAAAGTAGAGAATAGAATGTTTCTTTCCATAGACATTACTTTTCATTTAATTCCATTCCTGTCACATGGTGTACTTGTTGATTAAAGTACTAGATACATAGAGACCACACATATATGAAATAATTGATTGAAGAAAGTAGAAAGTAGGAGGAAGCAATAAAAACGTTATCTGAGCAAAAATCAAATGTCATATGGCAGTTTTTACCTCTTGAAATAAGATTCTCATGAGTTCCACCATCTCTGACACTACATAAACACTGAATCTAGAGGTGCAGGCTGATGTCAACCACTGGCTGTAGGTGGCACTCTCAGGGAAGGATCTCTGCTAAGTGTGACAGCTGAGCTGGTCACACTCATTGACAAATGCTCTCTTTGTCTTATCCTGGACAATTGGTACTTCTTCACAGGGTTTTAATTTTGACCTTGTGATAAAGAGCCAGTGTGTTCTACTCTGTGCTGAGTATCAATATGTGTGAATGTGTGTACTGGGTGACTGAGCATCATCCATGGCTTCAAAATAAACATTAACACAAGTCTTGAGATATTTAAATTAACTTAATTAGGATCATGGAATTACATGTAAAATGTACAGCTGTCTATAGATAAATATTTTTGTACAAATGTTTCAGAATAAAGCATAGAGTATTCAGCGGCCAGAATTAGGTGAAAAGTCCTAAGACTAGATACCAAAACCAAATTCTACAGATTATACTTCACCAAGGTGAGAAATATTTGCTCTATGAAAAACTTCATTTTTTTTAATGAAAAGATGAACTACAGATTGGAAAAGTCCCATGCCTGAAACAGCTTGTGTATAATATGTATTGCAAACTCTCACAGTATGCAAGAGGAACAGCGACATGGGAAAATGAGCAAAGACTGAGATTGTTTCACAGACATAAGGATGACAAATATGCACACAGTGTTCCTCCTGTTACCAACTAGGAAAAGTAAATTAAAGCCACAAGGAAAACCAGTGTCTACCTGCTAAAATAGCCTGTATCAGAAAGACATGCTGAGTATGAGAGGAGAGCAGACATGGGGGAAGGCAAAGTAACTCAGATGCTATGGGAAGGAGCCTGACAGAAAATAGCTGTTTAATGATACGCGTTACAATGTAGAAACAGATGAAAATGCCATTAGAGATAAAAATGTTAGTACATGCTGATAAAATATTAAAGCCACTGGGAATGGTAAATAACCAAACATTTTGATAAAATATTAAATTCACTGGGAATGGTAAATAACTAAACAATTTTACATCTAATGAAATTAACTTGGTGTGCATTTATTTTAACTCACAGATATTTATGATAACACCGATCTATTGTAATATTTTTTGGAGATTTGAATATTTAAGCAGCCTATGCCAAATTCTATAACTCAGATGATACAAATTCCAGAAATAGAAATCTAGTAGTTTATCATAAGACCAGAAACAGGGTTATTAGTTAGAAGGTTCCAAGGCTCAGAGCATCTCACTGACAAATGATGCCAAACTTTGTTATTATCAGTACTTCATGAAATGTTCCAAAATAGAAGAATGCTCCCAAGTTCATCCTGTTATCTTAGTATCACAGCTGGGTACTGGTACCACCAGAGTACAGGCCAGTGTGCCCTGTAACTACTGAAGCGCAATCGTCAACACAATGCTGCCAAGCGCGCAGACGCAGAAAGAACATGACACCACAACCAGGTCATGCTGATGTCAGGTATGAGGTCGATATGGCCCCAGAACACCTCTCAGTGTAATGCACCATGTAACTAGCACACAGGGCAAAGCCATTGTTCCAAACACAGAAAAAAGTCAACCCAGCACACCTTCGTGATTAAGACAAGAACCAAGGAAAGGAGGAAGCCTGTTACTGTTAGCATCTAGGAGTATGTGGAGGGAGTATTGGAGTCTCAACTGTGACAAGGAGACCCATATTCCACAGAGGAATGGAAGGTGCTCAGTTATTGATCATGTTTGACTTTCCCATTTACATTTCCGTTGTTCTTTAATTCTATCATCAGAATGAATGGAAAGGCTGGGTTTGCAGTGGTAAAAGGTGACTTTTCAGCAGCATGGACGCCTAGGATGCCCCTGTGCAGCACCCGAAGTTTCCCAAAACAGGGTAAGGAAGTGGATACATCATTTTTGACACTGACATAGATATGAAATGTTAATAAGCTTTCCACATGCACATTGTTTGGAGGAAAAGTGCACAATTGTGGGGAAATTAAATTACTAGGCAATGTCAGGCACTGTGAGGATAGTAATTATGAAGAAACTTGAGGTAGAGATGAATTCTTAAAAGAAAATAAGTAAAAAAAAATAAGATTTTTTTTTTGAACTATTAGCTGATAGGCTATTGCATGAACTAAGAGGAAGAATTTCTTCTCAGAGGCAGAGTTCTTATCAATTTTCCCATTTTCTGCAAGCCATTTATAATTTTGTCCTAGAAAAGAATTCTCTGGACCCATTCTCCACTCATAAAATAAGATCTAAGCGATCGGCTTACAGTGAGTGGCTGTGCTTCATACTTGCCTTCTTAACATCAGACCATGGCTAGGATCAGCCACACCATCCCTGCAAAGTCCTCAGGGCAAAGCAACAACTACAATAATACTGGGCACAGAGACAGAATAGAAGGAATGACTTGTTCCAGACCAGGAAGAGCCCCTGGTGCCAATGACCTGTCATCAGACCTGCATTTGCACAAACAGCATGGAAGTAGCAAGAAGACGAGTCCCTGAGGTGTGGGATATTGTGCCAAGAACAGCAGTCTTAAACAGCAGAGGGTCAGCTTTCTCAGGAAGAGGCCCTGGCTTTCAGTCATCCTCCAGATTATTATTCAAGGATACATTTCATGTTGAGAAACAAAGTGTCCAGTTTTAAGTTGGAATTGCTTCAGATTCAATAAAGGTGGTAACATGACAGACAATGTCAAAGTAAGACTACGGCTCAATGATTCAAGGTACTTGTGCAAGCCTGGTAACCTGAGTCCAATCCCCAGAACCCTCATAAAGGTGTAAGGAAAGATGTAACTCCACAACACTCTGAACTTCACATGCACACACACACTCTTTCTAATAACCATTTGTTAAAAGATTAGATAGAGTTACTGAACAAGACAGGAATTATAACCCTAGGAATAAAGAAGAAATTAATGAACCGCTATTAGGAATAAGCCAAGAAGAAGTATATGTGAGATAGTTAAACATTCTTAAATAAAAGTCTCAGGGTGAGTCTGACATAATTTCTAGTGTGTGCTCTACATTAGGAGAGATAGCATTCAGATGGACATATTCCCATTTATACAAATTAAGTGCAAAGTAGACCAGACTGCTGGAGACCGCACCACCCTGAGATGTTTTTGGAGTTGCAGGCCTAGGACAGTGGAGTTCATTCCTGGAGTCACAGTTCCTAAGAGGGTTTCGGCCCATAGGGACAGCATTCTGTTCTCATCTTAGCCTTAGTTCTTTTGTGTTTTTACCAGCGTGCAGTGTGCAGGATCAAGGTCACCATCCAGGACTCCTTCCTGCTGCCCCTTATCAGAGGCCTTGGTGGGTCTGTACTCCATACATAGAGATAAACTGAGGTCAGACACAAATTTAAAGTAACCTAAGGAGAATTAATTAGGGAGTCTTATCTTTTATTATATATTGTCAGTTAATGGAGTCTACCTCAGATATGTAAATTAATGTTTATGGCTGTCAGTTACTCATGAAACATGTCAAACATTACCTGATTCTTAAGGCATACTGGCAGGCTTCTAGAAATGTGCTGTTTTAAACAATTTAGTCATCATAAAACATATGACTTTTAACTATTAAATGCTGAACTGTTTTCTGACCTCAAAGCAGCCACTTCACCTCCCTCCACCTCATTCCATGCCTGTGTCTTAAGAGTCTCAGTGCAGTATCCAGTGGTCCCAGGAAGTCATGGCAGGAAACCTCCCTAAAGTCAGGATTTTCACCATGCTTCATCTTAGAGACATAGCCATGGGGCTCCAAAGAATTCTTACTAGCCAGCGTTGAAAGGATGGCTTCCCTTGTATGTCTGGCAGACTCTGGAGACATTGACAATGAAGATCCTTCCAGAAGTAACTGTTTCTAGCAAAGGATAAAAATGAGTGTTTTCTTGCCTTCAACTATAGAGAGACAAATTAATCTTTCATTTTTTCCTTATATGATTAAACATACATTTTAAAGAATGATTATAGCATAGCATGGAAATAGCTAAGACAAGCATGTCATTCATAGTGATCCTTATCAGCATTTAGTTTATTAGACACACACATAAATAAATAAATATATTCTAATTTCCGATGAGGAGTGGTAGAGTGAACAGTGAAAAAGCTCCCAAATACCCTGGCCTCAGGAATACTGGTAAAGCTTCTTAGGAACATGAGGATACTAAGAGAGGTATCTGGTGCTTTTCTTGTCCAGACAGGTGAACTTATTATAGCAATCATATTTGAAGCCTCTGTGGTTCGTAGATATCCTCACCAGTAAGCAATCCCTAAAATGTATGGGATTGTAAATTTCTATATGATTTTAAATCCACAGTTATGTGTTCTTAAGCTTATTGGCATTGTTAATTTATGTGTATGGATCTTTCTCCAATGTGAAGTCCGGAAGAATACCTTTTCCATGTGAACACTGATGACTATTTCATGATCCTTTCTCTTTTTGTTCCGCTCTTTGGCCAACATGCCAGTAGTTTATCTTCTTATCCTCTCTTTGTTCTTCAACCCTGCAAGCCAGGTGTTTTAGCCCATAGACACATCCTAGCAGGTTCTTGGCTTGTTAAGCTCAGTACAGTTTGTTTTGTATCCCTCTGGAGTGGACTATGTAATAATAATGGATTACACAATAGTAATACAGCTACATAGCAATAATAAGCTATTGCTGGTCACAGCTATCTCTTCCTCAGAGAAGTGACTCCATCTGAAACTGTTGCCATCCAGGGATGCAGAATGGCTAACAGAGACACACTCAATTGTTTCTGTGGTGGCTAGACCAAGCCTGTTTCCAACCAACATTCCTCACTATGTAAATTGTAGATTTCTCTGTGGGAAAGCACATCCACAAAGGCAAAGGCACTCCAGAGCATGGCACCTGCTGATATTTTATAATTAATACTTACTATGACACCACAGATTAGGTGACTTCAGTAGAGATCCAGGATACTACACCACTCATCTTTGGTGTCACTGCAATCTTTCATTTGCATACCATGACCCCTTGTACTTGATGGCTAGGCTATGGGATTCATCTAGGGTTGCTCAGATGGTCATACATCAGGTAAGACTTACCATACTAACATCACATGAACTGTTACAACAGGAACAGCAAAACAAACAGATTTCTACACTCACCTAAAAGCCTTATACTGTGTCTCACAGTTGTTCTTGGAGAACTGAGAGTGGACACACACAAGCTGGGAGTTAGGAATGTGTGCTAGGCTGTCATGGAGTCCCTGCACATGAGTATAGAGATCACACAAAGGGAGGGCATCAACAATATGGGGCAGCAAAAACTTTAGCCTTAAATCCTCAAGAATGACTGCAGGATTTGTTCAGTAGCCTTTCCCATGATCACAGCTTGTTTCTTTACAAGAAAATGAAGTAAAGTTGTTCTTTCTCTTTTGCCTCTAATATAACACTTCCCAGTGTCCAAATGAACAATTACAGCCTTTAACGGTGGAGTCATTGGGGAGAAAACTGCATTTTTATTATTGAGGTAAAACTATGAATTACAAGTATATCATCTACATAATAAACTTTTCTTTTGTTGTTTCTGTGCTAAAATATATTTTTTCAAGGTTAAGATTTTCAGGTATAATTTTAATATGATAAAAATTTAAACCTCAAATATACTAATACTATATTTTAGAAATGTCATCCTTGGGTACCCTAGCTGTAATGATAGCTGCAGGGAGTTGGGCTCCCTGCCTGGGGCTCTGCCAAGATGTTCAGAGGCTTCTTCTGCTAAGAGCTTTGTCTGTCATCACACATTCTTCTCATCCATTCATTTTTTTCATATGTGATGAGTGCCCTGGCTTGGGGTTAGAAGTAAAAAGTTAGATAAACCCATGATTTTAAGGTTCTGAATATTGAAATAGTGGCAGATAAGTCAATTTTAAAATGTGAATTTAGCCTTAAAGAGGTCCCAAATTACTCACTGGTAGAACAGGAGACATTTGAACAATGACTTGGTAGAAACAGCCATGGAAAGCTCCTGGCTTATATTTGGGGTTGCTTACATACAGCATGGAAGAAGGGTTAAATTGCCAGCGTGAAGACTTTGGCTCAGAAGGGATACCCATACTCTACAACTTACTACGTAGAGAATCAATGGTCTCTTGGTGAGAAGCAGTTGCTGCTCAAAGAGACATGCAGCATTTCCCCTCCTTCTTACTCTTGTCATCACTCCCATTTTATCATCCAGCCCTTTTTCTCCAGAATTTATTTCTGGTGGATCCTGAATGCAAAGAACTGTATCCTGAGCTGCACGCCATGTATGTAGGTCCCACTAGATTACCACAGCGAACATTTGCTTATAAACAAGAAAGGTATCAAGATACCAGTTGGAACCTTCTTTCTTTAGAATGTGGGAGTGATATCAGGAGCCTCCCATGTGAACTGTTTATTGTCCAGTGAAGCCATTTAAAACAGGGCCCTTCAGCTTCCCAGTGCCTGCTGCTATTCTGCCCATGGGATGCCTGAGGTTCCTGGAAGTCCATTGTTTCTGTCCTTATTGGCTGGTGTTTCATGACATCACACTTTCTACCGCATACCATACTAACATAGTTTATGATGGATCATCTATTGAATTAGTTAGTGTACTAGGTAATATTTATTTTAGCTTACTTGAATTATTAAATCTTTAAAAATAATTATTTTTATTATTATTTAATTATGTGCATGTTTATGGTATGCAAATGAATACAGATGCCCTCAGAGTCTAGAGGTATCAGATGCCCCTGCAACTGGAGTTACAGACTGTCATGAACTATCAGGACCATGGTGCTTGGAACCAAATTAATTCTCTACAAGAACAGTGTATTCTTTTAACCCCAGAGCAACCTACCCAGACTAAAGTATTATATCTCTCATTCTTCCTCTGTTCTGGAGGAAACCAATGCATTTCTCAGAAGACAACAGTCGCTAAGAATTAAACTGACTTTTCAGTTTAATTTGTAGATTCTATGCCTCCTCGGTGCTTATTGTGAGATCACATATTTAAACTTTTCCATTAAAAAATACATGACTAAAAATCATTGAAGTGTCACAGAATAACTTGCAAGATTTTATTCTCTCATTCCTCCATATGTTTGAACTCAAGTTTCTAGGCTTGGCAGCAAGTGCCTTTATACCCACTGAGCCATCTTATTGGCTCAAGTGTTACTTTTTTATAATTCACCATTAAAGTTTAGTTACCAACTTAACCTAGAGTTACTTGGGAAAGACTCTCAATGACATGTTATCTATATTGAGAAGCATGCAGGCCTTTCTGTCAAAGACTATCTTGATTAAATTAGTTTATGAGAAGACCTGTCCACTGTGGGAGGCACCATTCTCTAGTCAGGGGATTGTGAACTGTATAAGTGGAGGAAGGGAGCTGAGCAGAAGCAAGCACACATCAATTCATTGCTCTCTGCTCTTGACTGTGGATATAATGTGATTAGCTTCTTCAAGTACCTACTGGCTTGACTCTTCTGCAACTATGGGCTTTAACCTGGAATTGTGAGTTAAATAAATACTTTCTCCCATATGATGCTTATGTCAGGGTATTTTATCAGAGCAACAGAACATGAAACTAAAACAATCTTGATAGGTTCTATATAGGGTGGTATAGAACTAAGAGCTCATATTTTTCAAAGTAATAATTCAAATGCTTCACGATAATGTACCTTTTAGATCTTCCACATTAGTGTGTATTCTAATCACCAGAGAGCACCATTGTCATTCATCAGTCTCTCAGTGCTTCATACATATAGTTTTGCAATTGAAAACTGCTGTGTTATAGTTTGAGTTTAAATTTCCCCGAGGCTTACATGTTCACTTTACCTGGCTATTCCAAAACCATTCTTGTTAGACTAGAGTCAATAATTGTAGGCTTTGCTGAAAATGTGTACACTGCTCTACAAAGTTCGATAGAGCACAGAGAGTCAACACGACAATGATGATGTGGGAAGCCAGATACATGCTGAGCTGTGGGCTTCCACTCTCATTGGCATGTGAATTAACTAACTGAAAAAGATGACTGAGTATCTCCTGCAGGTGGGTGGTATGTGTTCCATCACTGAAACCTGGTATCTGTCTTTACTGGAAATTTTAGTACTGAAAAATGGAATATATATTCACCATTTGTGATAAATTTATAAAATTCCTTAAAATTCTGCTTAAACTATTGCTTTTAGTAATATTTGGGGCTTGGTATTTGTTCATTGAGCTAGCTATTCAAATAACATAGGGTGTGCCATAATCACTGTGTAGACTTTAGACATCCTTTTATGTCTTGTAGCAGGATTACACCACATGGCAAACTCATCTTTTAAACTCCATTGTCAAATAGCATCACCCACATTGTAACCATCTAAATGGTGAACATAAAATACAGCTCACGTAAAGTGCTTATCTTGGATTCCAGGATGTGGTTTCCTTGCTCTCTTACCTCCTTTTCAGGGATTATTACACATTCTTTGAGGTGTATTGGTATTGAGGGTTTTTTTTTTTTTTCTAAATAAGCTCTTTCTAGAGGACATGGAGGCAATAACAAAAGGAGATATCAGCTTTCATGAGCCAGCAATTATTTACAGAGATGTGTACAGACCAAGACCTGCCATTTTATGAAATAATGCAGAGAGTCTTTTCCCAATCATATTGGTGAGGTGATGGGCCGACAGTGATAGGCCGAGTGATGAATTCTGCCAGGGCTTTCCTGAAGAAGAAAACTATTGAGTGAAACTCTCAGCTCTGAGAGAGAAGTCTCCCTAAAACACAAAAGGAAAAGAAAATGTCAAAGAGCTTACTCCATATGTCCAACTTCTTCTAGAATACTAGCTTTCCTCCATATAAACAATAAAAATAACCAGGAGTTTTGTGAATGCATCCCAGTGGTAGAATGCTTGCCTGATAAGCATGAGACCTTGGGTTCCATTCCCTAAACTACAAAAAGAAATAGTAATAAATAGAAGAAAACTAAGTTTAGCAAGAACATCATTCAAAACTCAATTCTCAGTCCTAAATGAAGGATAAAGTGTGGTCCCTATAATAAAAATAGTTAATATAAACAAAAAACAGCAAAATGTATAGATACTGTTATCATCCCACTGTAATTCTGTAGTTACAAATTACATGATAGAACTAACTAGAAACTTGAAGACACATCTCCAAATCGAGTGTACATAGAAATGTTCCTCAGACCCAAAGCATTCCTTTATAATTAATTTCCAGAAATTGGACAGGAAATGGTATTAGAGTGGCAAACGAACAAACAAACAAAAAGATACAGGTCAAAGCACCTTGGGGATTGTCAATGTCAATTCTCCCAGCTACAATGGAGAGTACAAAAGAGAACTGCTTCAGCAATCAGTGCTGAAACAGGGAACAGTGCCTCACTGATAATATGGACTATTAGAAATAAATTGGCAGCTGACTTCCAAAGCACTCCTCACAACCATGCCTGTCTGTTCAGAAGTATATGTTCACAGGGCCAGAACCCAGGCAGAGTGTTCTATGGGGTCCAGGACAGCAGCCATGTTTAGTAGCCTAGGTGACAGACCCTGGAGCCCACTGACCCAGATGGCCCAGAAGAGTTGCAGGAGGTAAAAACAAGAACTTGAATCCTGCAGTCTGGGGAGAATTGTGCAAAGCAGCCAGCCTGCCTTCTATAGTCTGTACAGAGTCCTGTGTCATATTAAAACTCTTTCCCACCTAGATCACAAGCAGGCAACATGGCAACAAGATGAGCAAGACCTTGGCTTCAGGCAGTGGTTCTGATGCCCTGGACTGATGACGTCCTGGGATAATGGGATAATGCCACAGAAGTAAAATTCTTCCCAGAGCCATGGGTTCTTATATCTCATAAGTCCACAGAGACACTGGAATCACTAATAGAATGAAGAGAGGTCAGTGGGTTATGCCCACATGACAGGAAACTTGGGGCTCTCAGTTTCCATGACTAGTTTTCATGTTTAGGAGACTCTAGATTGTTCTATGGAAGTCATGAAAGATTTTGGTCACAGCATAGGTTAAACAAGTAACAGTAATGCAAGCAGAAGGGCCTCGAGCATTTACTTTGAGGGGTAGGTCAGCCGCGGTAAAGAAGGTACGTCAGAGGGAGCATTTCACGTCGTTGATTGCACTTTTATATAGCTCTGATTTTTGGTAACACCGGGGATCCTAGGTCAGGGAACATGGTGTTTCACCTCCTGATTGTACCTTGCTGCACCTCTTTTAGTGAAGTTTCACAGATTTTATACAAATGAGTATAGGAATGGTATATGCATGTAATTGAGGAACTGCAATGGATGGATCTTGTCCAGAGAGTCATTCATGAGTGACTGGGTAGGGTTAGCAGAAGATTGACACATCAATTAGCAGTACTGTTTCAGTGTCAATCATCTGCTTCTGATAAGTCTGTGATTCTGCTAACATTGTAGAAAATGTAGCACTGGGGGAGTGGGTAGAGGGTATGAAGAAATCCACAAACTCATTTTTACAATCTTTAGTGATTGAATAGAAAATGCTTTCAATTTTAAGAAGAAAAGAGTATGGGAAACAGCTTCCATTTCCCTAGAAACTCCAGGGAATGCTGAAACCCAGGAAGATGTCAGCAAGCCTCAAATGGTATGAGCTGAGTCCTCATCATGGTACATAATCTTCTTAAACCAGATACCACAAATGAAATTATGAGTACTCACTTTTTTTTGTTTTTTGTTTGTTTGTTTGTTTGTTTGTTAAGACCAGGTTTCTTTGTGTAGCTTTTCAGCCTTTCTGGAATTCACTCTGTAGCCCAGGCTGGACTCGAACCCACAGAGATTGGTCTACCTCCGCCTCCCAAGTTCTGGGATTAAAGGCATGTGCCACCACCACCCTGCTTTGAGTACTCACTTTTATTCTCACAAGTTTGCATAATGATCACTTATTTGATGATCACCTGATTTATTGAGTACAGCTACTATATAAAAACAAGCAAATCCCAGTAAGAGCTTCAATGGCACCATGGATTTAAAGGTTCAGTCCTCATCAGGTTGGGGAAGGGAACATCTCATCAAGATACTGACAGGAGCACATGATATAGGAAGCTGAAGGTATTCTGCAGCTTTCTAGAGACACATAAAATCCTTCCCTAGGTCAGTCCTTGCTCCAGACTTACACAGTAGAAATCTCTTGATGTTTCTCATCTTTGCTTTTCTTTAGGCTTCAGTTACATCAAGGTTTAGATAGGTTGATTTTTATAAAAAATGAATGTCATTTTCCTCAGATCCTAGTGATTTCCTGTAAGAGTAACTTGTTATAAAATGAATGAACCTCACTCTAAGTCTCTCTTTCTTACTGTCTTATCACATGATCACTGCCCCTCACATAGGCTCCTGCCATAATACCATTCTCTGTGAGTTCATCCATAATCTGTCATCTGTCATGAATCCATCTACCATGAATCTAGCATGATGTCATCTCCATCACCATGAATCTACATGCCATGACACCATCCATCATGAGCCACTGTTCCATTTATTCTATCTGTCATGAAGCCATCTACTATAAGGTGAGTACAAGGGGATGCCCAATCTTAGGCTTTTGACTTCTAAAACTGTAGGTAAATTAATATTTATTCCTCAAAATATCCCATCTCACATGTTTTATTGTAGCTGTAGAGCAAAGTCTAAGATGCCATAGAAAATGAACAGTCAATCTTGACTGCTGTTCTCTGAACATACTTCATTTGACTCACAAATCTAGAGGAACACCCTTCCAAGAGCTAGTGACGGAGACAAAATTTTCTCTCATTTTTCTTTGAAGAGGCTTTATTGTTAAACCATTTTTCTTTTAAAATTCCAAGCTGAATACTAACAAACACTAACAAGAAAATTGCATACAAATAGTCACTTTGAGAGACTAACATAATAATAATAAACTTACAGTCAATAGTTACAGCTTATGAAATTATAATGATTGCCTTGTCAGGCCCTGAGCCTATGGCGCTGAAATGCTCTATCAGTTCTCAGCATAGTGAATCCTCAGAATTCATGTTTATCAAAACTATGGTCTGAATGAAGAAAGAGGAAACATACCAATTAGTTTTTCATATCGTTTCTATTTTAATAAGAAAAATACAGAGAAACTGAAGGTTAGTACAGTTCAGTGAATTCTCAGTGAAGAAGACTGATGCAGGTCCAGTTGTGGGGGGTCCAAGCTGCAAATTCTGTACAAGAGATGGAAGTAAGAGGGTCTAGATTTCCAAGGCAGTCTGAGATAACTATTGAGATCCTATGTCATAAAAATGATTGACTTTCAAAAACTGGAATGTGAATATCTTGCTTGGTGTGGCAACAGAGCTTTGCCGTATATGCTGCCTGTGATGACTGAGAGATGGGAATTCGTTCTGGATTATCAGAGTGTGTCCAATCCAATTACATAGGAGTCCATCCTTGGCTACAATAGGAATTACAATGGATGAACAGAACAAGAACAATCCTAAAAGGGAGTGACTCAACCTGTTTCCCCGGGAAGCTTTCCCAAGCCCAAGAACATAGGCCATTTGTAAGGAGTTGAGGACCTCAGGCTTCCAACCATAAAGGATCAGATTCTGCCAGTACTTAAGCAGACATTGGTCTTCCCCAGGGCTGATGGTGAGACCCAGCTAGGCTCTGACCTTGGTTGACTAAGATAAGTTATTGGTTTGTAAGTCATCCCAGTTTCGGTAGTTCATTTGGGCAACAACAGGAAACTAACTTTGGTACCTGTAACCTCAGCATTGTGTATGATGAGACAGGGTGATTGCCAAAGCTTGCTGATTGTCAGCCTAGCTCCAGGTTCAATGAGAAACCTGTCTAAATATAATAAGCTGAGTAATGACAGAGTAAGACACCAAAATCATCCTCTTGTCTCCACACATGAATGTGGGTACACATGCATACATACCCCACTCACTCACACATGCATATATACCCTTTTTATACCTCATAGAATGTGTGATAATACACAGGAGAAATGAAGATAAACCTATAGCATAGAATATTACTTTTGTCAGTAGTCTGTAATTCCCTACCTACTAAGATAGCAATAAGTGACTGTTCTTTCCACAGTGGTTGGGAGGTTGTAGACAGTTCACAGTACTAAGAGTGGAGGCACAGACTCAGACCTGGCTTATAGGCACTTCATATGGTATAAATGTGTAAGGCAACTGTACAGAACTGCCCTTCACAATCCAAAGCTCACACTTGGACTTAGAAAATATGCTATAACTCTGTCTGGCAGAGTATTCATAGAATTGTATCCATATAAATATTTGAAGCTGTTTGTAATGTCATTATCAATAGCAAAATTTTAGGAGAAAATCACCAGACTTGGTAATCAGCAGGATAAATTATACAACATT
This sequence comes from Onychomys torridus, assembly GCF_903995425.1. Taxonomy (NCBI): domain Eukaryota; kingdom Metazoa; phylum Chordata; class Mammalia; order Rodentia; family Cricetidae; genus Onychomys; species Onychomys torridus. The sequence goes on along the minus strand of NC_050463.1, from coordinate 53,476,062 downwards.
ATAAAATGAAAAGGGGGTGCCACTCTGCAAGTATGCCGGGGTATACTAAGATGGCCTCTTGTGACTAGGCTAAAACAAAACAATCTGGGAATAATACTCCCCCAAGATGTATAATTCTCAGCATGTGCAGGATGTGTGGTTCTAATTTAAGATATGTGGCTTATGTATGTGTTGCTTTGACTCAAGGGATGGAAAGGACCTGCTGTAGGTGAAGAGGACTTTCTGGGAATGTATGTCTCTGGAACTCATGTGTCTATAGCCCAGGGACATCACTCCCTTCAAGCATTGATTTCACCATGGGGTCTCATTATCCAGCAAGAAAAGAGTATGACTCTGAGAACTGGGAAGTTGACAGAGCAGAATTTCCATCTCTAGAAAATGTTTGCCTCTGTTATAGGAGGCTATAGACATCACAACTATAGATGAATTATGTATTTTACTTTTAGAAAGGAGCTAAATTAAATCCATAGTAGCTTTCTTTGGGAAATGCTTTCTGATACCTAAGTATACTGAGATACATTATTTAGTCATGAGTTACAAAATAGTTGACAGTAATGTTATTTATGGAGTATTCAATCAGGTCAAGGAAGAAGAAATCTCTCTCTCTCTCTCTCTCTCTCTCTCTCTCTCTCTCTCTCTCTCTCTCTCTGTGTGTGTGTGTGTGTGTGTGTGTGTGTGTGTGTGTTTTGAGAGAAGGTTTCTCTATGTAGCCTTGGCTGTCTTGAAACTCACTCTGTAGACCAGGCTGGCCTCGAACTCAGAGATCTGCCTGCTTCTGCTTCCCAAGTATGAGTACTGGGATTAAAGAGATGTGTCACCATCTTGGTGAAAAATGCTACCTTTTATTTTTATAGTAAGCTTTAAAAATATTTATTTTAAAAGGTACCTATTTTGATAATTGAAAAGTTTCATACTTTTGAACATTTTTCTAAATATTTTTTCTTAATTAAATGTGTTGACAATTTTCTTTCATGTGTATGAGGCATTCTGATTACTCTCACCCCACCCTGTCCTAACTCCTATCAACATCTTAGATATCTTCACTTTTATAACAATACTAGTGTGATGTACCCTATAGCAGTCATCAACCTTGAGAGAGTAGGGCTAGAGAATGTCATGCTAATAGGGAAGTACATCTGTGTCTCTGTCCTTGCCTCTTACAATACTGGTTGTTATTATTTATAGACATTCTTCCTGGCTTTGTTTACTTGTTTTAAAGTCATAAAAAACAGTTTGGATATAAGAACTGTATGTCTTACCGTCTGTTTTTACTTTTTTATTGCCTTCAAGCCTTTCTTACACTTTCAATAGCTGTCCTCCATGTCATCCAGGCTTTGGTTTCCATCCTCCCCACAGTCCCTCACACACTATTTGTATGACAGGTGTTTTGGCCCCTGCCCTACATTCATAGTCTAGTTTGAAGTGATGTCCACTAGTCCTGCCAGGTCCTGGGTTTGTTGTAGAGGAGCCTCAAGGTGAATCATACACAACAGTTTCCCTCCTGTACTTACTGACCCACCATACTGTCAGGCTTTCTGTGACTCACAAGGCTTCAAGGGGAAGATGCCAGTGAGAGTGATCATGGACACCTATGTTCCATATGTGGGAAAGAAAGTCACAGGTCCCTGTGACAGAGATGCACGTTAATCAGAGTTGTTGGAGCTCCTGTGATCTCAGGCAGAGTTCTTTCATCCTGAATTGAAGAGTTGACTCTGTGTCATGACTTAAGTAATGTCAGGTCTGGTCCTCCAGGGTGTGTCTTACTGGGCCTTGTGTCCTGTAATGGTTGAATCTCTTCATAGGTGCCTGTGTTCTCAGAGTCTTTAAATTTCCTGTCTCTTTCTACATTGTCCCTTCGCCTACCACTCCACTCCAGATTCACACAATCCAGGCTGATGTCCTCCCCACATCTTTGAAACTATTGCTTACCTTGGTGCTATAAGCTTCTGCTGGAATTATGCCAGTATTGATTGATTTAATCTGACATATTTGAATTTCACATTTTATCAGGGGCCTGTTGGAAAGCCTGCTCCAAGGGTAATGCAAGAAAATCCATGAAGGTGGCAAAGGCTAGACTTTTTCCATCTGAGGGTATTTAGAAATAAGTTTCTGTCTGACTGGTAAAAAAGCAAACACACTTGCTTCCTGATAACCTTCTCTTTTACTTCATCTTAAGAATGGTCTCTGTGGACTCCACACAGCTGCATACCTCTACATTGCTATATTCTATACATTCAGCTATATGTCTTTCTTTACATACAGATGGCCATACATCTCTATACACAGTTACATCTGTTTTCGCATGTCTACACCTCTATGTTTTACATACATTTCTCTTCTATATCTGCTTTCTATACAACTTCATCTTCCTTGTTTCCACACAGTTACAAATCTCCACACAGCCACAGCTAAACAGCTCATTTACACAGCTCTCTCACCATACAGCACTTTACACAGTTCCTAGGCACAGCTCCTCTACATAGCAGCCACTCTTACATACAGCTCTCTCTCTCACACTCATCCACACACACACACACACACTTCTAGATCATCCACTCATTCTTTATTCATTCACTCTTTCACCCACTCACTCCTTCACACTTCCCTCATGCTTTCTTCTTCTTCTTCATCTTTCACTCAGCACACACACACACACACACACACACACACACACACACACACTTCTAGATCATCCACTCATTCTTTACTCATTCACTCTTTCACCCACTCACTCCTTCACACTTCCCTCATGATTTCTTCTTCTTCTTCATCTTTCACTCAGCACACACACACACACACACACACACACACACACACACACTTCTAGATCATCCACTCATTCTTTACTCATTCACTCTTTCACCCACTCACTCCTTCACACTTCCCTCATGCTTTCTTCTTCTTCATCATCCTTCACTCAGCACACGCACGCACACACACACACACACACACACACACACACACACTCACACACCACTCACTTTCTGCAGCAGTTCACACAGCCATTTTTCTCTACACTCCCGCTGCTCTTCCTTCACAACCAAACTCTGGACAATTATAAGTTACAGTTTCAGGGCCCTGCCCATTCTCAAAACACAAGATAAGACACCTAATTTCTCTTAGGTTAGTAATGTCACATTGATCCATGCACATAGCTCTAAGTTAGTGAGGGGTCCCAGACATTAAACAATTGGCTGAACTTTGAGTGGTCAGGGTACACGCAGAAATGGAGCTATAGCAAAGGCCATGTCTTGATGTAAATGGCCTGGACTTGATTTAGCAATAAACAACACCTGGGAGTTAGCCTTTGTATATATTCTGTAGGGGCAGCTTAGTCTGTTCTGGTCTAGTTCTAAGGTCTTTTGCAAAATGTGTAAAAGGCTGTCTCTTAGACTGAGAATACTGTTACTTTCCTGTGTCAGTAAAGAAGAATATTCTGGTAATATTTCTGTTCATCAGAATTACACAGCTTAAACAGAACTCCATAACTAAATGTGTACCCAGAGATTTAGAACACACTACCAAAGGGCTGTGGAAAGCCCCCCGCAGCTGTTCTTATAGTGAAGTGTAATGGTGGCCCATGAGAAAGCTACAGACAGAAAACAACCAGTTTCCACAGACAGTGACCCCACAGCTCTGCCAGGTGGGGCTCCCCATCAGGGAGTTCTATGCCTGGTGGGTCAGCTTCTCAGACACCAGCTGTCACCTGCTGTATACTCCCACGACCCTCAGCAACATTTTCCCTGTTAAGGATCCTTGTTCCATGTCCTTTTAATGTCACTTTGTAGGGTTTGTTGATTCCTGATATACAAGTTGTAAATAACTTCTTCTCCTGAACAAATTAAAAATCAGATAACATGAGAACAGGAGGTCTAGAGATCAAGAACTGAACAAGAAAAGGTCCCTAGAGATGTTAAAAATGAGCAAACATTGTGTAGTTCCACTTGTTCCTAGGGGGCCTCCAGGTCATGACACAGACATGCAGCTGGAGCTAGTGGTGTAGAACAGGCAGCAAGCCAGAGGCTCAGTAGGAGGAGCCTGGGGCCTGTTGCAGGCCATCCAAGAAAATAGCACAGTAGAGGAAAGGTCTGCTCCCAGCCCTGGGCCAGAGTTGGAGACTAGGCAGCTCACTCAAAAGAAATGAAGAAGTAGAATTTGCATATTGCACAAATGGGAGTGGTTTTTATGACTGCCAGTCCTTAGAGGGACAGAAACAGTAGAAACTAAGATAAGGTATTTCCAAAAGTAACGCTTCAAAAATGGGCAAAATAATATAGTTTGGCTATACTTTGTAAAACATAAAGTAATATCAGAATAACAGCTATGTACAAGCCTGAGAATGAAGCTCAGGGACATTTTCAGGGTAAAATGTATTCAAGATGCAACCAAAATAACATTTGCAATGGCTGACACTCAAGAAAAAATTGCTAGGCATGCAAAGAAACAGAAACATATTAATGTAAAATGACAGTGAAAATCAATGAATGCAAATAGATAAAATGTGTCACTTGTAATGGAGGTCATGAATTAGGGCAATAAAATCAGTTATGCAAACAGCATTGAGTTTGCTTAGAAAGATAAAGAAAAGCATGCACAAGTTGGGGAGAGACAGAGATTTTATTTTAAAACCCAAGTTAACTGTGCAAACAGGAAAAAAAAAAAAAAGAAACCCAATGTGGATAATCTCCTAGATATGATTTTAAAGGATTGAACTCTGCAGAAAAAGTATTCCTAAATCTAAAGATAAAGCAAACAAATCAGTCAAAATTTTGAAAAAGCTAAAAAATTGAGGAAATAATAAATAGGACACCAGTGATCTCTGAACAACACTGACTACTTAGAGTGACTTGTGTCCCTAAAGGGGAGGGCAGAAAGCAGCAAAGATGCTTGGACATATAAGTGAGCAACATTTCTAAACATACAATTTGAAAAGAGACGAAAAGACTCACCTCCAAATTTGGATGTCATAGAAGTCATCCTTAAGAAACAGGACACACATAGTCATGCCACTGTAACGTCACTTTGCGCCAATGATAAAGAGAATATCCTGAGAGCAGCTTGGAGGAGGACAGGGGCAGGATGGATACTTGGGAACCAATTGGAAAAAAAAGACTTCCTACCTACAGTTCTGACCCTCAGAATACTTCCTGTAACAAAGGGGAATAGAAGGTTCTCACAGAAAAAATGGAATGAATGATGAATGTGCTACCTCCAATATAAGCACCTGACTCCTATGGCTAGAATCATTCAAGAGGCTCACATATGCCTGTCCTGAAGACTAAGGTTCTTCAGGAGCTGTACTGTGCCGGATAAAATTCTAAAGTGACTGGCTGTTCCTCTCTGTGCTTAGCCTTAGCATCCCCCTATCAAATATCATCTCAAGTCTGCCTTCCCAAGATAACTTGGGATCCAGATCAGTGAGTATGAGGGGCTTGTATTTCATGTCAGCATTACTCAGGAGGGGTGAGAGATGAGGGTTGTCTCTGCTGCAATAGTTCCTCAGGACCCTCCTTCCCAGGCAGGTTGCTTTCCTGGGTATTTCAGGTTTCCCTGCTCACATTATTATGCATGTTAACTCTGCTGTTATTTGATGTTACAGGGAATGCTGTAACTGGGAGTGCATTCTATTGATGAAGTCAGAGCACTGACAGGGAGAGGTAATGGTGTTCTTTTGAACTGACACCTTGCTATTTTTAGATGGCATATCAACAAATATTAAATGCCTTCCTTGCTTAATGCAATTTCAATGCAATACTTATGGGTCCAGGGGTTTGAGACGTGTATTTACTGAAAGTGACAGATCATTAATCCATGACTCTCTCCAGGCATGACCTGGTTATGGATCTGTTGACAGTTATTTCTTAGGACATCTGGTTCCTCGTTTGCTCACACCTAATAAACTGCACAGTAACAAACCACCTGGGCCAGCTTTAGTCAGGGATAGAGTCTATGATTAGCTAAAGTGACACATTTTCATGCACAACTTTGTAAATTACTCCTCCAGTGTAGCCTCTTTTGTGAATATTTAATGTTAGTCTTGTACTTGGGTTTTGGAAAGATTGTGATGATTTCTGTCTATAAGGGGCTGGAAGACTTGGGTCACACCATCCTTGGTGGCAGGGACATGCAGGTTACACTGTCCATGTTGGCAAGGACACACTGTGACATGGCCCACAGCAATGCAGACATGTGGGTCATGACTTTGTACCCACCAAGGGCAGACAATCCTTTATGCTATCTAAGCATGCAAACATTGTGATGTCACTAATAAAACTTCCAAGAAAATATGTTAAATATTCTAAATTTAATATCTACCTGAACCTGGCTTATTAAAGAAAATATCAGAATAGTACTGGGCTATATACTAGGAATTGGAAAGGGGTTGTAGATAAATAGAATTATTTTCTAACAAAAGCACTGGAGGAAAATACTGCCTTTGTGCCTCATGTCTTCACAGGCATTATCCTATCTGTTCCTCAGAACTAACTACACACAATGTCTGTGATATACACATATCTAAGGTTACTGAGTTGAGCAGAAATTAAGCAGCTTAGGATATGGATAAATTGAAGCATGATTCAAATGAACCTCTTATGGCTCTAATTCTGTTTTTAAAAAGGATATGTAATTTCTTTTTAGAAAACAATAAACAAACAAACAATTAGTAAAGTTGTTTTAAAATCATCTTGCAGAACTCTTCAGCAGAACTTATTACCATGCTTCAACATGTATTTAATAGATTAGCAAACTAGTCCTTGACAAATAAGAGTTTAGCACTCTGGGCCTGTCACTCACTTGGCAAGTCATCTGCTCATTGGGCAACCCCTCATTCAGAGCCTACAGTATGTCAAAGGCCTTTTAGCTCCCAGATATAAAACCAGCCACAGAAAATTTGTGGCCACTGAATTCACCCACTAAAGCTCTGGAGTGAGGAGGAGCAGGGTGGAGGCAGACACAGTCTACACAGTGTACTGGGAGAAGATGGGACTCTGGAAAATGTACAGCTCCGGTACCCTGGAAAGGTGTGCTCTTCCACCCTGTGGGTCCTCTTTCCCTCTTGTCCTGTCAGCCATCAATCCAAGAAAAAGGCAGAAAGGGTGACAGAAAGCTTTGTAAGCAGCCCGTGAGCACAAATGGAGACAATATGCTTCCATGAATCAGCTCACTTTATTCCAGAATATAAGAATATATAGCATTGGGGAGCCTGAGGACAAGCCCTAATTTGCATTAAGTGGCGCGCTCCTATCACAGGCTTAGTATATGGCAGCAGAGCCCTGTAGCAGAACTCCTTGCACAAATATCCTTAGCAGGGGTCTGTGCCAAGGGTCAAGCTGAAGAAGAACCAGGCATCTGGTTTAGGGACAGCTTTTAGAAAAGGTCAGTCCTCCAGACCTAGGGACATTTTCCAGATGAGGGCAGGTAGATAGTAGGAAGCCTTTCTGGGGAGGGAAGGAGTTTCCATTTCACAGAGCTTAGAGAATCTGTCAGATCATTTTTCTGGTGTGACTGGCATCTTTAATCTAAAATATATGAATAATATAATGAAAAATATGGTAATTACAAAGCATTATTAATGAAATATTTAAAAATAAATCTACAGACCCAAATAAAATACAAAAAGAAAGTGTAAGAAATACAGCATATTACTAAGACAGACTTTAAAATGAGATCTCTAATGTAGACAAATAGAACAGATGAGAAAAATGCTAATGATAAAAGTACAAATTTTCGGGATACTCATCTTGAAGTTTATAAAGCTGTCCTTAAATAATCTGATCGTGTGCAAGTGAACTGCCAGGGAAAGGGCCCAAAGGAGGCTCCATGCCCTCATATAGTCCTCCAGCAGTTTGTGAAGAACACGTTTAGTTAATCCAGACAGCAATTGCCCTTGATGTCTCTCAAAAGAAAGGGAAGTTGTATTTTTTATAAACATAGCCACTTTACCTCGTGAGCAATTTTAATATCCCAAAAGGCTTAGAGAAATTACAGAGTGGTGAGATAGGAGTGGGAAAAGTTAATAAGGGGATTGTACCATGCTCTCCTCTGTAAGGTTTGATTATGAGCTTCAAGTAATCCATTTTAGGGGGTGTGATAATCACCTAAATTTCCCAGTTTACTTTTCCCATCACAGAACACCCAGGTTCATTACAATGTTGAACAAGCTACTATTGTATAACATGCAGCTGGGCAGGAGCTCATGGTATAATTGGGGGAAATCCATGATAATGATATTTCTGGCCCAGTTCTGATGATGAATACATCCATCTGTCTGTCTGTCTGTCTGTCTATCTCTCTTATAAGTGTGCGCATGTGTGTAGCCTCTCAAGTGACATGGTTTGTGTGTGAAATAGAAAGAGGTGTGTGTGTGTGTGTGTGTGTGTGTGTGTGTGTGTGTGTGAGAGAGAGAGAGAGAGAGAGAGAGAGAGAGAGAGAGAGAGAGAGAGAGAGAGAGAGAGAGAGAGGAGAGAGGACAGTTGGCAGGAGTCAAGGGATCAAACAAACTCAGGTCATCAGGTTTGGCATCACATGTCTTTTTCTGCTGAGCTGCTTCACTAGCTCACATCTATTTTTCTAAGTACATTCATAATTAGAAGAGACATTTAAATGCTTGTTAAGGAAAAATATTGTTCCAGGGTCTGGAGTGGTGGATAAGCTGATAAAGTGCTTGCCATACAAACATGAGGACCTGAGTTTGAGTCCTAGTACCCATGTGAGATGCCAGGCATGGTAACACACTTATAATTCCAGCACTGGGAATTAAAGGATGATCCCTCAGACTCCCTGGCTAGCTAGTCTAACAAACTTGTAGAGCCCCAGGTTTTGTGAAAATCCTATTTTATCAATAAGGATGAAAAGACACCCAGTATTGAACTCTGTCATACACACACACACACACACACACACACACACACACACACACAAGCGTGCACACAAGTGTGTGCGTGTGTGTGTGTGTGTGTGTGTGTGTGTGAGATCTCCAAACACTGACTAATTTCACTCAAACCTGAAACTATAATACAGCGATAGCCTAGCCTAGCCTGAGAAGTTGCAAGCACATATTGTTCATGCAATGTAACTATCTAATATGGAAGGTGCTTTTGCACTGTGGCATTTTAGATTTGTATTATGACTCTGGGAAGTTTCTAACATTTCTCATTTGAAACATGAAGACAGAAGTGTACCAAGCCTAAGTGGCAACTTGAGTAATGCCATAAAGTGAGTCTCACCAAGACAGCAGGTGTAGGTGCCACACCCAGTTCCCTCTCCTTACTAGTCATTCTCTCTCCCACCACCAGCCAAGTCAGACAGGCCCCAAGTCATGCTGAGGTCTGCAGGCAAATGGATGGATCTAGAGAAGTCATCCTGAGAGAGGTAACCCAGACTCAGAAGGACAAACATGGTATGTACTCACTCATAGGAGGGTACTAGATGTAAAACAAAGATGACTAGACTGCTACACAACTCCAGGGAGGCTACCTAGAAAACGGGACCCTAGGAAAGACCCAAGGATCACCCAATGACAGAGAAATGGATGAGATCTGCATGAACAACCTGGATGACAGTGGGAGTAATGAAGGGCAAGGTTTGAGGGAAAGAGAGCTCAGGGGAGCAGGAGATCCCAGCTGGATCAAGAACAGAAAGGGAGAACTAGGAATAACAGACCATGATAAATGAAGACCAGATGAGAACAGGAATAGGCAGAGTGCTGGAGAGGTCCCCAGAAATCCACAATGATACATCCTCTGTAGACTGCTGGCAATGGTCCAGAGAATGCCTGATCTGACCTAGTCTGGTGATCAGATGGCCAAACACCCTAACAGTCGTCTTGGAACTCTCATCCAATAACTGATGGAAGTGGATGCAGAGATCCTCAGCCAGGCCCCAGGTGGAGCTCCAGGTGTCCAACTGTCGAGAAAGAGGAGGGTCTGCAAGAGCGTGAATTGTTGAATCCAAGATTACTTTTGCCTTTATAAGAAATGTGAATGGGATCCTGCACTGTTTTCTGCGGTCTGGCCTCTTTCCCTCCAGATCATGCCAGGGAGAGTCATCCACATTTTGAATTTATCTCTTTCCTGTTTCTTGGTTTTTGTATGCTTAAGAGAAGTATATGCCTAGTCTTTATTCCATTGTTTACATTATTTATTATTTTCTGTTTAACATCCGTCAACTTTGAATCTCTGATATTGAAAAATTGATGGTGATCAAGTATGAATTGTTTCTTATTAATTAGCTAGGTGATAAAATACAACCAAGGCATAACAAATCTGAACATCAGAACTATGACTGTTCATTTAATTAAGGATACATTAAAACCAATGCTCAATGATTAAAAATAATCAGTCTTCCAGAATATGTTAATAAAAATCCATTCTGTCTTCAGTCAAGGTATATAAGTGAGAAGTCATTGCTATTGTTCAGTAGTGTTTTCTAATATGTGGAAGTAAACAGACATTTATTGCAAGCAAAACAACAAAATAGAATAAGTCATTAGGTGCTAGTCATTTTGTGCTAACAATGTACTTCTAAATAACTCACAAACAAAAATAAATTCAAAATGGAAGTAGAGATATATTTAGAATTAAATAGTAAACAAATGTATTATTTTTTGAGATACCACTAAATAATACAGGAGGAAGTTTATATCAATAAATTAAAAGTGAACCAAAATATTAATGTAAAATGGGTTTTAAAACAAAACAAATTAAGCATGAGAGTAGAAGCAGGAAACAAATATAGAAGCAGAAAGTAGAAAACCGTGATGTTCCACAGAGGACTCTCACACACCTCCCTGCTATTTTACTGAGAAGACCCCATAAAACCTCTTCCGTTGTTCTCAAAGAGAAAGCAACAGTGAATGATCAGTAAACGGAGCAGGACTGTGAAGGAGGAGACACTACACATAAATATCTGTCAGATCTTGGATTTTTTGAGACAAGGTCACTCACTCTGAGGCCCTGACTGTCCTAGAACTTGCTTTATAGACCAGGTTGGCCCTGTACTCACAGAGATCTTCCTGTCTCTGCTTCCTGAGTGCTGGGGTGTGTACCACCATGCCCACTTGTATATATTCTTATAGTAGGAACTTTAGTCAAAGATAGTTTCATGTTAAAAGATCAAGAATTTTATTATTCTTCCTAACTCACAATAACAAAGTAAAATTCATTTCATATACCTGGATGAACTTTAGACAAAATGGATACAATAAACCAGAAAATGTAGACAAAGATAGAATCCACTTTTCACAACACTAAAATCATGTCCTAAGATGTAAAAAAATTGTCTTTACTCTAAAAGAAATCTAAGAATAAAAAGGCATGGCTAGTCTCGGCTGTGGTGCTGGAATGAGGAAAACAACATTAAAATCATGCCCTAAAATGCAAAGTGTTGGTCTTTGCTCTAACATAAATCTACAGATAAAAATGCATGGCCAGTCTCAGTCACAGTGTTCTGGAATGAGGAAAATGCATCTCTTGTGGGTTCATGTCAGCTTTGGGGCCACCTTGTCCAAGAGGGTGTGGGCGCTTTAGTGAACAGGAAAGCCAACTGTATTAGTTAATTTTCTCATTAAAATGATTGAACACCTGACAAGAAGCAACTGAAGAAAGGAAGGGTTAGTTTTGGTTTACAGTTCGAGATGATACACAGCTGTGATGTCAGGGAAAGCACAGCATCAGGACCCCAAGGCAGCATCACATTCACAGCCAGGAAGCAGAGAGTATGGAACATTGTTACTCAGGACACTTCCTCCTTTTACTCAGTCCAGGACCCCAGCTCACCAGTTGGAGCTGCCACATTTAGTGTCAATCTTACACCTTTAACTAAACATTTTTTTGAAAACACTCCCATAGACACATTCAAAGGTGTGGTTCCATGGTGATTCTAAATCTCAAGTTGGTGATTGAGATCAATCATCATACCAACACAATGAAATACCATGAATATAATGAAATGTATAAGTACATTGTTAGAAGTAACAGCAGAGCATAACCTGAAACTTGATATAAAATTGATATATTTATATATACTTCTATACATCACCCAATGTAAAACATGAAATGCACATCAAAATGTAATTTCAATATATTTTGTTACATGAACAAAGATATTTTCTAAAAATCAATTTATCAAAGGATGAGCAAATTGTACTGAGAGTATTGATAGTGTTTATTTTCAGTGAATATAAAATGATATTGCAATGTAGTAGAGTCAGCTAAATGAAAAGAAAACTATATGGTGGATAAAATGAGTGAACTCATTTCAATAAAAAATTAAAACAAGATATTTACAGTATTTGACAAAGTAATTATAGAAATCTATAGAAAATCAATGCCCCCCCCCCAAAAGCCAGGGCTGTGAACAGCAAGGACTAAGATGAAAATCACTTAGAAGGTAAGACCCACTTAGGCAAGTAATAAATAGGAAAAGAAATTAAGCTTTAGTGTCAAGATTACAGCATATGGAAACAGAGTCATAAGCAAAGACCCAGGCGTCAACAGAAAGCTCTTAAGTAGTAAACATGATATAAAGCCAGAGCCAGTGAGGGCTGGGGATAGAGGAGCTTCTAAAAAGGAACAACAGTTTCACACAAAGAATGCATTTATGACTTTAAGAAATAGAATTCTGAAAGTAAAATATCATTGGCTATATTGTATTAAAGAACATTAAGTATAGAGTTTTTTAAATATAGTATACAAGGGAAAAGCAAAACAGCAACTAAGCAAATATTTGTCACCTTCATAACTGGGAAAGGATCAATGAAAAGAATATTCTGCGGACTGTCCTAGAGAAAAGCTACAACTGTGCTGAAGATTCTACAAGGTTGATTGACTGACTGGTTAGGACATTCTGATTTTGGAGAGTTGGAATGATGCAGATCCACAGCCAAATTATCTTAGGTTATTTTTATTTCCTTTACTATCCACTTGTCCCTTTTGTGTCTGCTACCATCAAATTAAATCCTTTGGGATGCATCAACATAACAGATTATTAGCTTTGAACAACCTAAAAGCTAAAACTGTCATCAGATAACACCTGAAAACTATAACACAGATTTATCTGGCAGTAACCTAGAGTTTCTACCAATGCATTTTCAAAATACCTTGATTTATGATTTCCTTTTATTATGTAGCTATAAAAACTTCATAAAACCTTTTACACATTGGAATATGTTATTTAGGGCAACCTGAATCCATGTTCCTGGGCCATGGCCACTCGTATTTGGCTCCAGAATAAATCACCTCTTCCTTCCTCTGAGGTGAGAGTTTTAAGACTATGAAAAACTGCAAGTCAAGGTGAAAACAGATCTAGAGAGCCACACAGGGCACAGCCAAATTCAGAAAACGTGCATTTGTCAAGTTCTTGTAGTAGACATATGAGTGGGGGCATGTACCCTGGCATTTCTGGTGCAACGTCTTTTCCACAGGGTAGTATGAGGGGAGTGTGAGATCTGACAATGCTGAAGGACCTCCTTTTTCAGCTTCACTACTGTACTGAACATCTAAAATCTACTCCCATGCATAAGAATGCTCCCAAAAGCTTTGCCATTTACATAAAATCTTAAGGCTTGGAGTGATTAGCAACAACTGAAAACCCAGCCATAGATTGATCTTATGGTATGATGCAGCCTCCAACAGAAATAAGCTCTGTTCAAAACCAGCACTGAAGGAAAAGGCCTGCATGATGCTTTCATACTTTATCTGACCATTCAAAAGAGGAAAATGGCAAGGGATATTGTACCATAGTGTGAACCAAAGAGGGAGGGAAGATATGTAGAAGGGAAGTTTGATGGAATGGGTTTGCCTGGGATGCCTCTACTCAAAGTATCATCTGAAGTGAATGAAAGCATTGGAGACTCTGGCATTTGATGTCATCATTAGGTTATTTATGTAATTCACATAACAAATACATTCTCTAGTTAATTGGTCATGATTTCTTTTCACAATATATGTGTGGTGTCCATTTGTAAATGAAATTTGATAGCCTGGACATATAATATCATTATTGTCAAATAAGAAGCTCAGAAAAATACAAGCACCATGAAACCATGCACCCTATAACATTTGTACTCAATTGAAATCACCAGAATTGTAAGCAATGAAATGACTAATTTGTTGCCCTTTGGTAACCATTAAACTGGAAACTCATTTAAGCCTCCTTTCTGGACAATGGCCCATGAGGCACTAATTGAAGGACAAAGTCCAACTTGCTTCCTGTGGCAGCCTGTGCTCCAGCTGACCTGGCCAGGTGAGTCTGCAGGAACAGTCAGGAAAAGACTGCTCTGGATTCTTTTAGGAAGATGTGATTTTATCCAAAAGTGGCATTGTTTTAAACTAGAAGAATAAGGAGGGGTCTCTCCATTGGGAACACAAATGTTCATCTGACTTGTAGACACTGAACGTTAGAGGATTGCTACATGGTAACCTTTAAAGTAGCATTCTTTTTATAGGGCTTAAAATCCACAATTTCTCAAAACTTTTTACCCAATGTCTTCTACAGGTTGCCCTTGCCTGAGGCTGGCTCTTTTTATCTTATCTTTATAGGACACAATTCCGTATATGGTCCAGCTTCTTTCACAGCCCATATATCGCTCATTCTGCTTTTGCATTTCCTTTATTTTTCTCTCAAAGTCTCACAGCATTTATCTTTTTTACCTGACTATTTCTGATTCACTGTTTACTTTCATATGGCTCAAGTCCCTATTGTATATGGCTAAGTCTGCTTTAGAATAAAAGCCTGTTGTGAGAGGATAAAGAAAAAAAAGAAATCATTAGAAAAAAAGATTCTTAAAGGAATACCACATATTGTCAGACATGAATTTTAAAAAAGCTCCAATGTGTATGTTTAGAACATGCAATATTTCAACTGAGAAATGCAGTTTATAAACTCATCTAAGTGCAATCACAGAGTGGAATAGTTCTATTTCTAAACATAAGTGTGGATTTCATGGTTCTTAGAGGGGTCCATCTCATGAAGATGCTATTAAATATGAGAAGTTGAAGTCACAGCCATCTCCAGCTGAATCTTTCAACTACACCATGCCTGTTTCATTTGATCCCCCTTATTGTTGATATTTTTGCCCTTTGACATGCTTTCCACATAGCTATTTTAATTGTCTTTCAAATGTTTTAGCACTTGAATTAATTCATCAATGAATCTCTTTTCTGAGGAGAGTTGTTTATTATTATTCATCTTTCTCACTTCTCTCTACCTGCTATTGTATGTGAATTCTTCTGTCTGTTCTTAGTCTCTGTTCTCTCTGATTACTGTTTTCTAATTTATAAAATCACATTTGTATCTTCTTTGGAAGATTATAGGGGTGTTTGAACCATTTACAGAAGACACAGGAACAGTCCCAGGCTAATCTCTCCATGGAACCTGAGTTTGCAACCTGTGGCTGCTACCATGACTTTATGGTACTCGGGCCACTTATAATGAAGGCGCTACACAGAAAGCAGGCTTTCCACAATAAAGTTTTCTGGAGTGCCACTTACAACTTGATCCTTAGTATAATTAATGTGATCTGACTCATATTAAATTTGAAATGCAATGTAAGGTGAAATCCACTTTACCTAGAGTTTGCAGAGATGTCTTGAGGAAGAACACGATACCCTCTATATCTAAATGTGCTCCAACACATTTGCTGAACAATCTATGATAACTCATTTGGGCTCATCAAATTAGTATAAATAGAATTCTTCCTGGTCCTCTCCAGAGAAGACAATGACATTTCTACCCATCACTTTATGACCTGCAAAAGATGGGACAACACACACGTTTCTCAGAAATGGTATGCTTGCCCTTCACACTCCAGAGAGGTCATGAAATCAAAGGAGCTTAGTTTTCTTATCAGTATAATGTATTATCATACTGTTACTGCAAAATTTAGAGGCAGTGAACATAAGTCACCAAGCACTAGTTCCAATCAGTCATCAATGGCTTGTGTTTGGAGGGGACTCTACTGCTGCTTTGTAACAGTTGTCTGTGTGGTAGGGAAAGGTGTTTCCTACTCTCTGTGCTTCCACATCAAATGCAGGTTTCACACCAGACAAGCCAGTCACCTCTGACTTCACAAGCCATGACAAAACAGTTGGAAGTCCGGGAGCTGCTTTCCCTCAAATGGACACAGACTCTGCATTAGGCAGTCCTCTCACATGATCTCATGTGTGACCAGCCTCATCATACCTGAGTCTGACTTTACTTGTTGATTTACTTAGTTAAACTGAGCATTCCAAGCTTGGATCCCACCATCTTACATATACTCTGGTTTCCCAGAAGGCTTTCCCCTGACACGCCAGACAATAAACCCATGTATAAAGTACCTTCATCTTCAGGAAGTTATTTGTGAAAAATGCTCTGAAGGCTGCTAGCAGGAACCCATGCAGCTTGCCTCAATGTAGTGGATGGCTTGTCTCACTGGAAAGGGACCGACACTCTGCACGAAAAGGCAGCAAACACCTATCCTATTGCACCAGGTGGGCAAGAAGGACTCTGACACATTGCTAGGACACCGAAATTAGAAAATCTACGTCTATCTCTTCCCATTGGGGACCAATACATGCCTGAACACCTCTGTGGTATAAACACACACCCTATACCACCACTACCTCCACCTCATCTCCAGGAATGATGGGGGTAACTAGCACCTCTTTAGTGAATGTTAAATTGACCAACTATGAGCAGCTCTGATCCCGAGATTCAACTTTCTGCGCTCATTACTGTCATTTCTTCCTGGGCGACGGAGACTTTAAAATAATGTATTTTTGTTTGAAATTGAATTATATCACTTTCCATCCCTCCTTTCCCCTTTCCAGGGCCTTCCTTGAACCCATCCCATGCTCCTGAATTCTCAAGCTGATAACCTTTTTCTTTTATTACTGTTGTTACATACATGAGTGCATATGTATGCATGAACATACAACTTGTTGAGTATGTTTTTATCGTTTGTATGTATATGGTTTCAAGACTGACAACTCTGCATTGGTTAACCAACAAAGGGCTCACCCCTGGGAGAGGTTACTTTTCCTTCTTCCAGCAGTCATTGGTTGCCTGTAGTTCTTTGTCTCAGAGTGGCACTCCATGAAATTTCCCCTTCCATGTTAACATGTCCATTGGCTTTACCACTGTTCTGGTCTTCTTTATGCAGCCATTTCTAGGACAGACGGTTTCATAACAGACTTCCTGGTATTCTGGATCTTATAATCTTCCCTTGCCCACTTTCACATTGTTCCCTAAGTAATAGATGCAGGAGGTGTGGTGGAGGTGTATGGAGGTGTATCTGTTAGGGCTGGGCTCTCTGTGATCTGTGGATCTAGACATTGTGTTCCCCCGCTCCCCAAAATGACTGGGATCCATATCCCCCCTCTCTCTCATGCAACCCCACATATGCAATCTTGAATGCATACATATTGAGGAGAAAAGTGTTACAATTTACTTCAAAAGTATACCCAGAGAAACACTTGGAGAATTCTAGTTTCTCTTTATCCAGGGGAACCAGCCAACACCTCCCATGTCCAGTTGTATGTGTTTATAGATGTAAAACTGAATGTGTGCTTCTGTATGAGTGTGCATTTGCATGCTGTCCATTTAATACTTGCTTGTCAAAGTGGTAGCTTTCAGCTTAATGTGTTACTTCCAGTGACAATGCCCATGCTTCCTTGTTATCTGAGGTTTGTGTAGCCTGCTTGTCTGTTTCCTGGGTGTCTGCTTTGCCACCCAAGGAGGCTCCAACGTTACCATGTGCATTCTACTTCACTTTCTTGCTCAGGGGTCCTAGATCACACATTCTTTATAAATTCCTGGCTCAACTGATACAACCATGAAATAGTAAACAGAATCCATTTCAGCACAGGTCTTGACTTTCAGGGTTCCAGCAGATGGCAAAAATAATCACAAACTTGTCAGTTTTACCTTGTTTCTCAGCAGTTCCTTCACTGCAATAATCCTATTCACTAATCACTATTTCCTAAAAAATTATGGGGTATTACTGAGCTTGACATTTTAACAAGTGTCCTTTATACACAGATTCTGAGATACATGCAACTTCCTTGGAAAAGTAAAGTAAGGGCTCCTCTCTGCTTCCACAAGTCCTCCGATATCTGGTAGAGTGTAGTTTTCTGTCTGAGGGCATTTTAGTACTGATCTCAGCACACAAATATTTCTTGATGTAAATTCACCGAGTTAGACTGTGACAGACTGGGTCCTGTACGTGATTCTGTGCAAGTTCTGATGCAAGAGGTGAAACCCAGAGCAATGCAGCCAATAATGACAATGGCAGCAGTGTGGGGTCCCTTGAAAATATTAGGGCTGAGCCTTTCCAAAAGCTGCTATGTCCTAGAGCAGTTGGTTTATGTAAGTAATCAAAGATTGTCAAGATTAAGCATAGAAACATGTAAGTATTTCTGGGCATCATCAATTAGCAACTCTGAACTGAGTGTGTGTTTTTTTTTTTTTTTTCTTCAGCTCCAAAATGTTTGTGTGGCGAGTTTCATCACCTTGTTCTGGTGCCACAAGATAGCAAAAGTCTCTATGGCTATTACATCTATTAAAAAATCTCAACTATGCTATTTTTTCATTGGCAGAGCATCACTCCTTCTCTAGTAACAAACAGACATGGAGTGGCATGTTCAGAAGCTGGAAGATACTCTATATTTCCCATCAACTCTTAATTGCCATGATTATCATCCTTTGCACTTCAAACATTTCTGTCCCCATCAGATTCGGACACAGATGGCCTCAGTAATTTGATGGTTCAATAGACTTGTTATATTTTTAGTCAACTGGCTAAGACTTTCTTTCATCTGGAATTCAGAAAATGAATAAAAACATGATGCCTATTAAATGTACCCAGAACTCATTCCTCAAGCAGTGAATTCTTGTTAGTTTCCTACTATTTCTTCTGATGTTTCCCAATATGAAATTAAACTAGTAGTTTTGTTTACTCTAGTTCGTCCCAAAAGTAAAACACACAATTCCCAAAGTCCTTAACACATATCACCAGAGGTATCAGCTGCAAATGGAGACTCAGGGAACTTTGTACCCTACAATCTTCTTTTACATATTTGGGGGAAACACATTAATGGGGTGAAATGATCCTAAATTTTTCAGACATCTAAGGGAAGACTGGGGTTGATCCTCTTACCCCAGGGGCACAAAATTGAACTCTGGTCTTGAGTTACCATAGGTTAATTACATAATGCACTCTGTTCTTTAGGTGATTTGTTGACAAGGAGCTCTACATTTACATGTTGATTAAGGTTTCACTTTAAACAGTGTGCTTATAAGATAAGGATTTTGAGTAATGCTGTTTTACTTTAAATAATAATTAGGGTTTTCTTATAAAAGAACTGTTTGAAGGGGTTTCAAACCTCCTTAATTTCAGCCTGTCTCTGAGATAGAGACAATTTTCATAATTTTGTTTTTAAAAGTATGGACTCATCATTTTTCTAAGCACCTTAAGGAACAATTTTCTTTCAAAGGTTGTAGAACCTTTTTTCCGTCTATCATATTTCTCTTCAAAAGGTACTCAGTTTCAAAGAAAAGATAAATATTTCATGTATGCTTTTAAAAAGTCTTCCATGTTTAATATGAGGAGTGGAGAAGCTTTGTTTTCATTGTTGATGCATTTGCTGGATGACATTTGAAAGAGATGTATATATACAATGCACACACATGTGCACACAAGCATGTGAGCATGTACACACACACACACACAATATTCTATTTAAAATCTGAGTGTTTAAGAACTGTCTTTTGGAAACAGTGAATATGATAGAAATAGCAGTTGAATTTCATGTAGAAATCTTCAGTACATGGAGGAGAATAGGGAACATTATGTTTTGGTCACTTTTCCCTTCCCTGAAAGTCTGTGCCTACTTCTGGGATGCTCTACACCATCATCCAGTAGACAGTGCAGACAATAAGACTAGAGAGAGTCAAAATAAGAAACGAGCTAAGAACAAGCAAACCATAAGAACTCAATCATGCACATGGTTTTAATTAATCAAAATATTATCAATGTAGGTGGAATCAAGGCAAAGAAATGATGTTACTCATTTGTAAGCAGATAATTAGTTTACTTTCAAATGAAAATTGCATCAAAGGTATTGGAAGCCTTCACTTCTCTTGACTTTGCCTCATAAGTAAGACAGCTGACTCTGCAAAAAATGCCTGAGAGCTAACTGGAACAGCTAAAGCACAATGTGACAGAAAATGTGTGACCCAGGTTAAACAGAAACCCCTTACCAGGTTCTGTGACTCCTGGTGCATTCAGGAGCAACAGCATAGGAAGAGGGAGGAACTCAGGAAAGAGAAGAACCTGTCATCCACTTGCTGTGGTGTTATACAACTGGATGAAAAATGAGCTGAGACTCAGATAAAAGAGTTCTCACTTTGGAAGGGGTTTAAAAGGCATGTGGAGCATAGGGTGGCACCACAGTGGCAAACGGGGAATTTGCCATCATTTGTACAAAATCATGGAAATATGGGACTCTGCTCACAGTCACAGATTACAGCCATACAGTGCAACCTAGATAGAGTTTGTTTTCCTTGCATGTGTGTAAGTAATGTGCATTTAGGATTATGCTATGTTTCCTGTGTCTCATTTCCTTTGTTAAAAAACATAGCTTAAATATTTTCTCTTGCATATAAATTATCTCAAAAATAAAATCCCACTGAAGAAGTTTATTTGGTTAACTTCTGCAGTTGAAAATAGTTGAAAACTTTTACCCAAATAATATGAAGTAAAATGGAAAGTCTGTGCCTTTACACAAAGCAAGAAATGGGGTCACTTTGTCCCCCATTTATTAAGTATGCTAAATGAATGGTTGAATTTAGATAAAAGGCATGATTTAAAAACAGATATAATCTAAAACAGACATAGTGTATATGTCCCCTCATTAGCTACAATCATTTAGAGTAAATTTTTCTGCATATGCATATGCTTTCTATTTCCTGTTCACCCACCAATTTCCCCTTTGAAACAGTAAGATGCCATGGTAAACGCAATGTGACAGAGGATTACACAGATCCCATTGTATGTTTTTAAAAGCATATTACTATTTGTGTCCCATGGGGGAAAATGTAGGTCCATATAATTTTAGTATAGTGTTTTACCACATTATAAAGTGCTTGATGTGGTATTGTGAACAGCACAAGTACTTGTGCTGTTTAGTGTTTGTTCCTTCAACTTTTTGAGAATGTTATTTCTCTCTCACTCCCCATCGTTTTCCTCTTCCCGTTTGTAGTGGGTAGCCATTCCAGCCTTGGCCTGGAAGTTCCACCCCGCATTGAGGCTTTGGTAATGGTCACGCCTACAAGGCGGGGCTGAGGGTGGACGCTGAAGACCCAGGATTGAGAGGAGAGGCTTCTCTTGGTTCTAGGAGCCTGGACACTGGAGGTAGACCGAGCAGAGTTCTCCAGAGAACACCGCCAGACTGCGCCATACCTTTCCCAGATCCTGCAACCTATCCCTTCATTTGTAAGTTACCCCACAAAATAAACCTCCCTTTTAACTACATGGAGTGGCCTTAATACTTTCACCAATATCTGGTGCCAAATGTGGGGCCAGGAGCAATTGTCTCACACATCAACAGAATTCTAAGTTATTTAAATGCCATATTCTCTAGGTCCATGAAGTGTTTAAAGATTACCTGTCCATCCAACCTATGTATTTATAAATCTGGATAACCTAACTAACATAATTATAGAGATGACAAGCATAGGTGACAATAAATCTATAAGTCTTATCTACCTAAACAACTTAAGGACTAAGGCTTCATGTAAACAAGGCAAACAGTGTGTAAGCAAATGCTTTCAGGCAGGTAGTTGAAACAGGGTACAGCTCTTTACAACTATGGGGATTGATCTTCATACCCTTAATCAAGTAAGAATAACAATGGAACAGTGATCTCACAGCCCTCTGTGCTCTCACTCAAAAGAAATGCCTGAACGTCAATGTTTAAGGTGTTAAATGGCAAATGAACTGGCTTCTTGCTCATTAATTTATCTCCTCTAAGATGAACCATCAATTCTACTGACAGGTGATGATGTGTTTCTGGAGGAATTCTATGCTTCATTTTAATAAGTCAGTAGTGAACAAACCAGACACAGTTATGCTGACAAGGATGAAAGGGGGAGCTTAAGCAATTTTTGCAAGCTCATGGTGTTCCTTTTTAATATTTATTCAAGCTGAAGTTACTGTGACTGTTTCCAAAATTATCTTTAAACCATTCTTCAGCAGCAAGTTCCTATTTATCTCACAATGCTGTAATTGATTTTAATTTATTTTTCAATGAAATTGATTGTGTATTTTATGCATTTGCAGGAAAATTGACAAACTGACCTTAAGATGCCATAAGCTGTGGCCTAATCCCGAGAGGCATCACCATCCCTGGCTGAGATTAATTTCCAAGTAACACCCACACACCTACCTTGCTTAGCGAGGAAAAATCTGCTGTCAACTCTGAATTTAGTCTCTCTCAGGGGCTGCTCCTCTCTTCTCCAGAGTCACTTACCTAGTATGATCTTGGATGTTCCATATAAACAGTTAGGAAGAAATGACTCTGTCATTCTCTGTTGGCCTAAGGCATACCATGTTTCTTACAGTGGAAGAGATAGAAAAATGGTAAGCAGAAGTCACTAGACTTTGGGGATCACCTTGGTGACTATTTCTATACATTTGTAAGTGGACATTAAGTTGGGTATTAAAGATAAGCTAAGAAAGAGCCCCAGAATCCATAGCAGAGAAAGAGGAAAGAAAAGAGAGGGAGCAATGGAAAGAGGAAGTGACTTCGTTCACATCATAGTGAGAAGCAACAGGACACTAGCAGAGACCTCTCTACTCCTGGCACCTGCTGTCCCTGACACTCTGCCCTGTTGACACCCAGCATCTCCCTCCAACTAAACTCAAAATTACCAACTCCATTTTAACTGAGTCCTTTCCTCAGGCCTCTCCAGTCATCTGTCATGCTTGGCCACTCTCACCAATCAGCTGTTCCAGCCTTACCCAGATCCTAACCAAAGGGAAGAAGAGATCAGGCCCCAAGCATGGATCTGCATCCCTGGCCTGCATGTAGAGCTAGCTCAGGAAATTGATCACAGAACTGCCTTCTGAGCTCAAAGGCAGTGTGTGTGGGGATGTGGGGTGGGGTGGGAGATGTGTATGTTGGGGTGAGTGTTATAGGGAGGAGGAAGTATGGGCTGTGAACATTGGAGGGCTGTGAACCCTGCACTCCCCCTACCATGCTCCCTTAGGAAATACATCCAACATATATACAAGAGCCGGGTGACATGACAAACCAATTGAAAAGGAGACATCCAGACCAGATCTTGAGCTTGATTCCCTATTCAGCCTAACTTATCCCATCTTTCCCAATAGTGAGGTGACATGTTATACCAGTCTATTGTGTAATATGTCACGACCTGCACATGGCACAAGGCAAGAAAAAAATGAAGGAAATAATGGGTTCTTTTCTTTACATTTATGCAACTGGAAAGCAACTTGTGAGTGGTAGCTAGGATCAGAAGTGCAACATCTCACACAGCTGCAGTGGACAGGTGCTTATCCGTGTGGTCACCCATCACTGTAGGAAAGTGACCACCAGTCTGTGGCCACCCATCAACTGCAGATGTAAACCACCAAGTCAGCTTTCTGGCAAAATGGATACTGTGCTTAAGTCTTCCAGATACTCATTGAAATGACTGACTTTTTTTTTCAAGAGAGGGTTTCTTTGTGTAGCTTTGGTGCCTGTCCTGGATCTTGCTCTGTAGACCAGGCTGGCCTTGAACTCACAGACATCCCCCTGGCTCTGCCTCCTGAGTACTGGGAATAAAGGTGTGTGTTACCACCACCCAGCAAAATGACTGACTTTTAAACAAAATGAACTTCTTGCCTCAACATCTTGTGTTCAAACTTAATTGTCCTATTTTGTGAACAGACAGACTGGTTGGTAATATAAGCTCATCAAGTTTTGGAACTAATTATTCTGTGAATGAAAATCAATACACTTTAATTCATAGTAGCAATTTAAGCTAAGTGAAATTGGTGAGAAGCAGCTCAAATATAAAGCACAGGTTGGATGGCAGTTTTAGGTGATGTTTCATACAATATTAGCTGAGATAATTTACACTGGAGACTCCCTAGTTAGTAGTTACTGGTCTTTCACTTGTTTTAATGAGATGACAAAGTGGGAAATCCCTGGGCATACACTGAAGTGGGGGCAGCATGGGGCTTTGTGAGAAAGTCTGAAAGGGAGGGAAGCTGCTTTTGTGGAGGAAGCAAGTGCATCCATGGAAGGTTTTCTTCTGTGATCTTTTGGGTTTTGTTTGCCATGTGTCTGGTCCAGTTTCCTGATCACCTTTGTGAGCAGTCCTGCTCTTTCTCATGCATTCTTGAAACACAATGGTACCAGGTCAGCAGGAGACCCTATTCAAACCTGAGTCAATGTTGTAGAATATTATTTTAAGATGCATTACATTTGTTTGTGCTATGGGACATTTGTTTAATGATGCAAAGATGTGTTACATTCTTTTATGCTGCATTTGTTTAACTCTGTGGAGCTGTGTTAATATGCCTGTCTAAAACACCTGATTGGTCTAATAAAGAGCTGAACATCCAATAACAAGGCAGGAGAAAGGATAGTTGGGGCTGGCAAAGAGAATAAATAGGAGGAGAAATCTGGGAGGAGAGACTGAGGAGCAAGAGAAGGAGGACTCCAGGGACCAGCCTACACAGCAAGCAACAGAGTAAGAAGTAAAGAATAGGATAAAGATAAAAGCCCAAAAGGTAGATGGGATTATTTATGTTAAAATAAGCTAGCAAGAAACAAATCAAGCTAAGGTCAGGCATCCATAAGAAAGAATAAGACTCTGTGTGTATCTATTTGGTAGCTGGGTGGTGGGCCCCCCAAAAGAGCCAAAGAGAAAAACAAACAACTACAAGTCACATCTGTAGTCCCATCACAGCCATATTTAAGAGTTTTCTTGGTACAGCCCACTATAGTAAGATGCCAAATGGTCACTATGACAATCTGTGTTCTGACGTCATCTTATTGCAGAAAGAAGAGGAGCGATATCCTTTCTAAGGCTGGATCATGTGCCAGATCTGAGCCCTGATCCAGGTCTGAGATTCAAGGTTCATGTCCTGAGACAATCTAAATAGAAAAGGTATTTAGAGGTGACTCATGTGGGACAGCACTTCCTCACCACAATAGGGACCTCAATACAGCTGGAGACATCCTGTTCCTGAAGCTTAGGCATGGAACAGAGGCCTACCAGAGTAAGTCAGAGGAGAGAATAACATTGCCAGCTTTATTCATCTAGAGCTCTCTCCCTCCCAGAGATATGAGGTCAGACTTAATTAATTACTATGAACTTACGTTTGAAAATGTAACAAGCTCCAAAGACTCAAACTCTATTTGTGGTGTGAAACTTGACTTGAGAACCAGGTCTACTGAACTGAGTTTCATTTTAGCTTACTTTCAAGTTGAGGGGGGCCTATTGGCAATTGTGAAATCTACATTCTACTCTACATGAGAACTCAGGATCACTGCCTAAGGACCCAAAGATGAGATTGACCAAAGGGCACACTAGCCTCAGACAGACAGTCCAAGGAAGAAAAGAGCCAGAAGCTCTCAGATGTCCTGTCCAGATTGGACACATGTTGTTTGTGTTTGTGTGGCTCTTTTTGGGGGCCCATATCAAATAAATGACACAGCTATCAAATAAATGACACATGGAGGTTTATTCTTCGTTATAAATGCCTGGCCTTAGCTTGGCTTGTTTCTTTCCAGCTTTTCTTAACTTTAAATTATCCCATCTACCTTTTGACTCTGGGCTTTTCCCTTTTCTATTCTCATATACCTCTTTTGTTTCTTACTCTATGGCTTGCTGTGTAGCTGTGTGGCTGACCCCTAGGTCTTCCTCCTTCTCTGGCTCCTTTATTTCTTTCCTCTTTTCTGCTTCCAGATTTTTCCTTCTATTAATCCTCTCTGCCTGCCAGCCCTGCCTAATTCTCTCTCTTGCCCCACCATTGGCCATTCAGCTCTTTATTAGACTATCGGGTGTTTTAGACAGGCACAGCAACACAGCTTCACAGAGTGCAACATAAACAAAAGTAACACACCTTAAAATAATATTCCCCAACAGATACATCTGCTTCCAGGTATCTAATTGGAACTACTGTAGGACAATGTCCATGACTCTGCAAGTGAGAGCCTTTGCTCCTGGTTAAATCTTGGTATCTTGTGTAGGTTTTCAGTATCTATACATCTTCCCCAGAGTGACCGGCTCATTATAGACTCTACCTGTTTCTGATGCTGGGTAACCAATTGTGGAGATCAGGAGCATTGGTAAGTTTCTATTCACTGCTGGAGAATGTAGAATAGTTAGGAAGTGCTGACACATCACTGCCTTTGTAAATAACATTTCAGAAACTTGATAAGAAAGACAAAATATGGACATAATTTTATGTCCATTTGCTGTCAATTTATATTGGAGTTGGTGTCTGTCTGTAAGGTGATTTCTTTTTTAAGCCCAACTCATTTGTACTCCATTTCCTAATAAAAGTGGATTATGGGCTCTTTTGCTGTTGAGGCACTGCTATTGATTTTTTTAAAGGAAAGACAAAATATTTTTGCACTGCTATTGATTTTTTTTTAAAAAGGAAAGACAAAATATTTGTAAAGTTTTCTTTTAGGAATCCCCTCATTTAGGGTCAAGGACACTACAAGAATACTCATAGAACCCACTAACCAGGGCTCACAAAGACTGAACTGACAATCAGGGAGCCTGCATGGGTCTGACCTAAGTGCTCAGTGTATGTCACAGTTGTGTAGCTTGGTCCTCTTGTGGTACTCCTAACAGTGAGAGCAGGTTTTCTCTGATATGGAAATATAGGATGTCGATATGATAGGATAAAAGGGTGGATTGTTGAGCCTATTTTTTAATAGCAACTTGTTTAAAATGCTTTACATTGGTATAGATTTTAGTTTACTGATACAAATTTAAAGTTAATTTTGCTATTTCTACTCTTGTTTAAGGTATTATGTTTATGTAACTCATTTAAAGTATAATGTATCGTTGAGAATACAGATTAATAATTAGTCATCTATGATAATCACACTTGTACTCATGTTAAGTTTTCTAGATATACATAGATATCAGTCAATTAAGTAGGTAATTTTCAAACACTTCAAAGACCTACAGAATATGGCATTTAAAATGCTTTAAAGACATAGACTTTCTGGACAGTGAAACATGTCTGTTCCTGGCAGCACCAATTTACTTCAGAGAGAAAGATGGACATCGAAGATATTCCATATGGAGTTCATCTTCTTCTTGGCAAAAATAGCCATTTGGGCAAGAAACTGTTCTTGCCTGGACTTCTTGACAAAATGTTGTATCAATTGGACATGCAGGACCCATAGGAAGATGACCACTGAACTTTGCAAGATAAAATGGTCTCTTGGGTTCTTGCTTCAGAGAAGAAGCTGCCATACATTCTACAGGACAGACAGAAGTGACTGAGAGACTCTAGGCCTGTGGGCTAAAGATGGATGCCTCAACATAACAGAAGAACTTTAGGTGACTGTCCAGTCAGCCAGATGTCTCTGTCATTCTAGATTTTTGGAAGTTGCTTACAATGCTCTTCTTGTTTACTTAGGTAATATTATATCCTTCTGAGGTCTTTGATGTAATTGAAGACTAGAGAGCTACAGTTTTCCTTGGTTATAATAAAAGATAAATTATATATGAAATAAAGTGAGTCTAAAGACTCACAAATATAGGATAGGTAGAATATTTTCTTTAATTTTTGCCAAATACATATAGACTAGGTATTGTAACTGTAATTCATGCTAGATAACTATTTTGTTATATGTAATTTTACTATGTTAAAGTTAAAATCTTCCTTCTTAATTAAACAGAAAAGAGGAAAAGTTGTGGGATAATGCTTTTGTACACAGGTTTAATAAAACACTGATTTTCAAGTAGCCAGTCAGGAAGTATAGGTGGGATAATCAGATAAGGAGACTTCTGGGAAGAGGAAGGCTGATTCAGGAGATGTCAGGCCGCCTTCCAGGGAGCTCTATGTAATGGCACATAGGTAAGGCCACGGAACACATAATGACATATAGATGAACAGAAATGGGCTGAATTTAAGTGTAAGAGCTAGTCAGTACTAAGCCTTAGCTAATGGCTGAGCAGTTTTAATTAATATAAGCCTGTGTGTGTGTGTTTACTTGAGTCTAAGCAGATGCAAGATGTAGAGCTGGCAGGACACAGGAAAACTTCCAACTACATTTCTTGGACCATTTTGCCTGCTTTTGAAAACCTTTTCCTCCTACTGGGTTTCCTCATCCAGCCTTGATATGAGGGTTTGTGCATAGTCTTGTTACAACCTGATATGCCATGTTTGGTTGACATCCTTGGTAGCCCTGCCCTTTCCTGACAGGAAATGGAGGAGGGATAAATCCGGGGGAGAAACAAGGGGAGGAGGGTTTCATAACAATTTTTTATAAGAATGTTTAATAGAAAAGTAACATCAAACACCCTTTATCAAGCAAGGACTGGAAACTAACCAATATTTGGAACACAGTTACCTGCACAAGACCTGCATAAGATTACTCTAATCTAACTTTCTAGCTGACAGTTCTCTCTTCTCTGGAATGACTGCTCATTCACCAAAAATGCTGCAACAGTTACACCAACAGCAGCTTTACTCACTCGTTTCTTGGCCCATATAGGTCAGGAGCTGGGTAGTCTCACCCGAGTTTTCTGTTTAGGGTACTGCACACTGAAACCAAAGTGTGGCTCTGTCAGGAGCTCAGTATCAGATCATGTGGGACACTGACAGGAGTCACCTCTTTACTGACCTTGCTATGGGTCCCATTTCTGCAAGCCGGTCCCCAGCCATCTCAGTTCTTCCAGGCCACCTACACTCCTGGCCTGGGGGGAGGGGTGCTGTATCTTTAGCAGCATATAGGACCTTTGCTTCCTTAAAGCTCCGACCTATTTTCCTGCCATGAAGTAGGGACATTTCTCTATCTGTGGAGCCAGGTTAGGCTGCCAGAGCCAGCTCTGCCAGGATGAGCTGACATAAGCCAGCATGATGACTGCTTCCTCCCCAGGGTCTACACACATGTAGGGCCTATGGGGATGGAAGAGCCAGGATCAGAGGTCTGCCCTGTCACCCAACTGCAGACTTAGGAGGTGGTTTTTCATTTATCCAATGATCTAATCAGTTTTCCACCCCGCTAACTCAGCCCATATTCAGTATGTGCAAACAATATGTTAACACCCCCGCCTGACCTTAGGATTAAGACAACGAAGGACCCCAATGAAGACTTGAATGACAATTCAGCATTCAGTGGTGATTTACTGAGCTACAACCTATGGCCTTTAGAGAGTTTTCTATGCAATAAGCACATTTCATTCTGGAATTCAGGTTGCTGAGTTTTGAACAAAGTTTAATGCTCTCTCCATGAATATCTAGGACCTTTCCAACTTAAAGTGCTCCTTATCCCTCTGCGTTTTCTTCCTACCAACCAATCCACCAAGCACTGATGATATAGGAGTGCCTTTTCCAGAATGCAATACAATGGGATGGTAAAGAGTTTGTTTTTGGTATTCAGCTGCACTCAACTATATAATGCATTATGGCATCTTATGTTGGTCCATGCCCTAAGAGCTAGTAGCTCCCTATCACATGGGCTTTCACTGCATGTTCACTTACCAGCTGAAGGAAACACCAGTTGTTTCTACTTTCTGAATATGCTGGGTATGGCTAACTGTCATAGGTGTGTTTATCGAACCCTTGTGAGAATGTGCATTTCATTCTCACAGGTACATGTATAGGAATATTAAGGTAGTCCATGTGGTAAGTTCATATTGACTTGTATAATCTGCTGAGGTTATTCTAACTCCCTCTTGCCAGCCTTGTGATTTGTCCAGTGTCTCTACTTCTTGTCTAGTATTTAGCATTGCTAATCTTGTTTTTATTCATGTCTACTGAACTGTAGTAATATCTCATTGAAACTTTAAAGGGGATGGCTCAGCAGTTGAAGAATATTGGCTGCTCTTCCAGAAGACCTGGGTTTAATTCTCAACACCCACATGGCATCTCATAACCATCTGTAACTTCAGTTAGTTCCAGAGGATTTGATATTATCTTCTGGCCCCCAATGTGCACCAGGCATACACTTGGTACACAGACATACATACAAGCAGCATATACACACACACACTAAAACATTTAAAAACAACTTATCGAAAATCCTTATTGAAAACAAGAGCTGTATGTATTTTCATGTGTTTAATTGATATTTGCATATCTATTTTGGTGATGGATCAGCTCACAGTTGTATCCATTTAGAATAATCTTATCAAGTGTAAAGAATTCATATACTTTGAAAACATATAAACATCTGTCAGATATTCACTGCTCAAATATTTACTCAAGCAGATTTGCATTTTCTCAACATGATCATCCAAAGTCTTTTTTCAATTTATTGCAGTTGAATGTTTCATTATTTCTTTCATGGCACATGCTTTTGTACACTCAAATAAATCATTGTCAAACCTCAAAGTTGTGGATCTTTTCTCATAAGTTTTCTTTACAAAGTCATTACCATTTTCTTTCATCATCCCTAGATAACAAGACAGTCCTTTTTTTTTATCAACTCACTTGTATGCATTTGTGAAAAATCAATTTTATGTATGTATATGAACATATTTTTGGAATCTATTAGTTTTGTGCATATAAGAGAGTTTTAAATAACTATTGATTTAGATGGCTTTTTCTCCATTTGAGACCTTGCTGATCATATTCTTAGAGCTGTCCAGTAAGTTTTGATATCAAGTACTACAATTATATCTCCATTGGTATTTTGTGATATTACTGTTATCCTTCTTGGTGTTTGACATTTCTATGTAAAATTTAAAAGATGTACATTTTCCATAAATAGTTGCCTCTAATACAAGTCAGGATTGTGTTAGGCCTCTGCAGACATGCATTTCACATGCTTTATCAAATTTTGTCTAATTTTAATAAAAGGGGATAATTTCTATAGTAAATTATTCTCAGTACATGAAAGATTTATGGGGTAATATTTGGCTTGGCTTATTTAGTAGAGAATGTCTTATGCTTAATCAACACTGGGCTTATTATTGCTAAATTCCTTTCAGAAAATGTCATGAGAATTTGATAACCTGAACAGAAAAAAACAGTATAAAACCAGCTATTAATGAGGTTTTTTCCTTCTTCTGTACATCTCATTTAACTATTTTATGTCACAAAAAAACCCTGAAAATGAAACAAGAGGAAAAACATATGACAATCCATACTGATGGGTATGTCATATTATAAGTCCATTATTCTAGATAATAGTAGAAACTATATTTTTAATTAATTTGCACATTCCTGTATGAAGACAGCAATCTAAATCAAAATCTAATCAAATTCAGAGCAAAACTATGTATATCAACCTGAAAGCAAATGATCCATTGCATGCCAAGACTGGAGCAGCAGAGTAGCTCATATGCTCATAGGAGAAGAAATGATTTCTCAAAAGCATTATTGTCATGATTGTGGGCTCTGATCTACTCCTGCAATGAAAAGTCAGGTAATAACAGCTCTGGAACTAATTCATATCAAAAGACATCAGAAGGATACTAATGATCAACTCAGTGATATAAATGTAAATTAAAAGCAAATTTGCCACACTCCTGTACATGAAGCTGCAAAGAACTATCTTCCACAATGTGGGCCAAGTGGAAGCAACTGGGTGCTCACTAACAGCAAAATGGTGGGTAAAGTGTAATGCTGTCATGCCAAGAAATTGTCAGGGAACTGTAAACTCCTTCACAGACAGTACAAAATTAGGTAAAATAAGCTAGTGTGTGTGATAAACCAGCAGAGTGGGAGCTGGGTAGGAAAACACTAGGGGGTTCCTCTTGGTCTGAGAATGTTTACATATACATATGGAAGCCCAAGGTAACAGGTAGTGGTGAAGACCATCAGATGCAAGTTGCCACACATGGTAATGTTGGATGCATCAGAAAGCTCACACCAAGTTGAGGTCTAGTACTCAACATGACACACTGAATCAAGGTCCCTTCTTGTAACTTCATCAGCTCTTAGAAGGATGCTAACTATACTTCCTATCTACCAGGAAAAGGTAACCCTGTCTTAATGTTTTGAGTTTGTTGAATTACTACCAAGGACAAGCAGGGATAGTAGGAAACATGAGGCACCTGAAGTGCTGGAGACAGAGAAAGAACAATTTGTGCCTCAGGTTTCCTGCCGAGGGCAGCAGGGCTGATTTCTTTGTGAACCAGTCATACAAAAACACAGCCTGCTGAGTGTTCACAGTGACAAATCTGTGTTCTGCTTATGGCTATTGATGTGCACTGGGTAAAATATTATTTCTACAGTTTTTAATGGCAGTTGAGAAAAAAAACTTAATTATATAAAACTTGAGATTATCTTCCAGTTTGCTAGGAGGCAAATATGTGGTCTCCTCTAAGCATGCTGCTGTTTTTTTTTTTTAATTGTTTCTTTTTTAAAAAATGATTTTATTTATTTGCATTGGTGCATCTGTATAAGGGTGTTGAATACTCTGGAATTGGAATTACAGACAGTTGTGAGCTGCCACGTGGGTGCTGGGAATTGAACCCAGGTCCTCTGGAAGAGCAGCCAGTCCTCTTAACCGCTGAGCCATCTCTCCAGCTCCACTGCTGTTTTTTCACATCAGCATTTATACAAACATTGTACTTTCATAATATTTGTGTGATGTACATAAGTTACTTAACAAAATTTAGCTTCATTTACCAATATAAAATGGAATTTGTTTATCATAAGATTGTTTATCTTTCTGTGAGTTTATAGTGAACTCATAAGTGGGGAAATTAGAGGGTGTGGCCATGAAGAGAGCTTATGAAACTCAGAATATTTCTTACTTTTCATAATTGGAAAGATAGCATTTTCCACATTGTTATTTTGTTATTTGAATTAAGCTAGGTACCTGGCCTTGAGCAAGGAATGAGATGGACAGAGACAACACATGTTCAACAGACTCTGTGGGTCCTGGGTAAAAAAGAATGACTTTGTCAGAGTCTTCATGTTCTGAAAGACCTCTGGCTGTGGTTCCATCCTGCACATGGTCTATAGGGCAGTTATTTGAAACAGCTTTGCACAGTAAAGGTAGGAAGCAAGAACATTCTTACTTGGAGAAGCCAGGAATCTACAGCTTCAAATCTGAGGGAAAAAACGCCGGGTTAGAAGAGCTGCTGGGACTGTGGCAGTGAAGCTCAGCAGCAGGTGATGGTACATGAGAGCATTACAGGAGTCGCATTACTGGCTGAGTCCAGTATGAGTCACATTACTGAGTCCATGTATGGGAGTAGCCTGATCAGAGCACTGGTTGGGGATATAGCAGTGTCTCCAGTGAGAAAGGGAGCTGGATGGAATGTGGCAAGAGGCGGGCTATTAAGAATGACAATTCCGGGGTTAGGGATTTAGCTCAGTGGGAGCCTGGATTCCATCCTCAGCTAAAAAATAAAAAAAAAAAAAAAAAATGACAATTCCCTCATCTTCAAACCTGTATAATAGAAACCAGATGAGAAGATGCTGCTCACTTACTCCATCTCACTCTGGCAATCCTCCTGTGATCAAGAGTTACCGATGACAAACAGACAAGAGATAGGTAAACACCACACTCCCTCAAACACTGGGGTCCAGATTTAAAGTTGAAGCTCTATGCCTGCTAGAAAGATGCTTTCCTGTGAAGATGTGTTTTCTGAAATCTATGGGTTAGAATTCTGTCTTAGGGTTGGGGATTTAGCTCAGTGGTAGAGCGCTCGCCTAGCAAGCGCAAGGCCCTGGGTTCTATCCTCAGCTCCAAAAAAATTAAAAAAATTTAAAAAAAAAAAGAATTCTGTCTTAGCTTAGCACAGGGAACCTGAACATCTAGCCACATGTCCATCTTCTTGTAAAAGAAGAGAAACTCATATCTCAGAGTGGCAAAAACCAGAAGTAATAAAACCAAGCAAAAAACACAGGGAAACCTGCATGTCACACCACCAAACCCTGGGGGTCCTGGATAGAGGCACACAGGGCTTTGTCAGAGTCTTTGTGCTCTGAAAGACCTTCTGGCTGTGGTTCCATTCAATGCATGACACACAGTCTACAGTGCAGTTATTTAAAAACACTTTTGCACAGTAAAGGCAGTAATTATATAACAATGCCCATAACGTCAATGACAGACTGCTAATTTTCTGCAAGTAGAAGTTACTTATTTTGGAAGAGCTTCCTTTTATTCCTCTGAGAGGAAAGAAAAGGGACATTTCCAAGACCCTGGAAAACAAGATGCACTATGTTCTGATTTTCTTAAATAATTTAACATGTGATAATATAAGCATATTGTTTTCAAAAATATTCCTTTGCACTTATGCTTGCAATTCATTGCCAGAGAGTCTCAAGATCTTGAAGGTTCCTATTTATTCATTTCCACCTCAGGGATGTGTTTTGAATACAAATTATATTTAAAATAATTTGTGAATATGCTATGTGATTTTTGTTGTTTTTGTACTTTGTAGATTGGCACTGTTCAAATACTATTTAAGCTTTATGGTGCATTCCATGACCAAATTCAAGAAGAGCCCAAAACATGTGTTCCAAATGGGTTCACTGATCCTACTTGCTTCTCTCCAGGGCTCCAGACTCAGGCTGATGCACATGCTATGTATTTTCAGGGCTAAATGGCATCATGTTCATCAGTATCTCTTATGTTCAAACCATTTTAGAGGTTAGATTTCCCTACAATATCAAGACCAGAATGCTTGCTTGGTT
This sequence comes from Onychomys torridus, assembly GCF_903995425.1. Taxonomy (NCBI): domain Eukaryota; kingdom Metazoa; phylum Chordata; class Mammalia; order Rodentia; family Cricetidae; genus Onychomys; species Onychomys torridus. The sequence continues at coordinate 53,441,219 of NC_050463.1, read as the reverse complement.
GCAAGAGTATTTATAAGCTTTCTATCTGGTTAGTTACTCCTGGTCTGAGGTCCTCATGGGTCAATGTCAATGAGTGGTCCATCAATGACTTATAAATCACCATCTGCTAATGTTTCCACCCTCCCTTTCAGATTCATTTTCTTTCACTTTTTCAAATTACATTCTTCCCTCTATGGAAAGATTCATTTTCTGCTATATTAGTATTTTCACTTGACAGATTTAACCATGATTTATTTCCTCTACTAAATTCCCACAGGACTCATGGTCCGAAATCACTGAGTCTCTAAGATCTGTCACACTCTGGCTCCTGTAGTACCTGTGAATCTTTATTACTACATTGTGAGAAGGAGCTATCTGGCTTCAGATGCCAGACCCTATTTTAGAAGGATAGACCTAGAGAATGATAGTGGGTTCAGGTTTCAGCAAGGATGTTGACAAAATCTCTCAAAATGTCTTAGATGCCCAGATGGGAATGTGTGCATTGCATGATGACATGTGAACAATTTAACAGCTCAGTCGAGATTTTTTCCCAGTGAGTGAGCAGTAGCTATGAGATACCTCATGGAGTCATGAGCAAAGAGCGGTGATTTTCACACTGTTCTCTCTGCTCCCAGGCCAGAGCACTTTCAGTTATTTGTTCACAGGCCAGAGCACAGTGCAGTTATTTAAAATGCTTTTGCACAGTAAAGACAGTAATTATAAAACAATGCCCATAATGTCAAGTGCTTCTTTCTCCTACACTTATACCTGAACTGTGAGGAACTCCAGATGTGTTAGCTGTGCCTCCATTCTACACAGGGAGGTCTGGGAGATGATACTGTAGGAGCAGGCTTGATCCTTGTGCACTTAGTATATAGAAATCACCATAGACTTCATATCCTTCCAGTCACTTCCAGTCGCTCCTCAATACAGCACAAATTGTTCAACCGAAATACACATCAATGTGATATTTCCTCTGACCTACTGATAACATTATCTCTATCAAACAGGGTAAAAATTTTGAAAGCATGCTCAACAAACATTGAGATCCTGTCCTTTAAATAGACAGCTAGTATTGGGTTGCAAGGGAAAGAATTAGAGAAAGAGTCAGAAAGACTTAAAAACACTTGTGATTAAGCATAGACTTATTTAGGTGTCAGTCAAAACAACCACCACCAAGCAACAGTAGCCCAGCTCCCTGGCATTCAACTTATGGTTCTCTTGCCAGGGGATGTTAAGTTTATGCCTACTAGCCACAAGAAGGGTTTTAGATTAAGGAGACCAGCTATGAAAATTATTGAGTCAGACTAGGAAAGAGCAATACTTAACTTTATATGTTAAAAACAAAAAACCTAGGATGGCTAAAAGAATCCTGTATAATAAAGCAACCTCTGAAGGCATCATGATCCCTGACCTCAAGCTCTACTATAGAGCTATAGTAATAAAAACAGCTTGGTACTGGAATAAAAGCTGATATGTGGACCAATAGAATCGAATTGAAGACCCTGACATTAATCCACACAAGTATGAACATAATTTTTGACAAAGAAGCCAAAACAGTACCATGGAAAAAAGGAAGCATCTTAAACAAATGGTGCTGGCATAACTGGATGTCAATATGCAAAAGATTTCAAATAGACCCATATCTGTTGTCATGCACAAAACTCAAGTCCAAGTGAATCAAATACCTCAACATAAATCCAGTAACACTGAACTTGATAGAAGAGAAAGTAGGAAGTAGTCTTGAATGCATCATGACAGGAGATCACTTCCTAAATAGAAGACCAGTAGCACAGACACTGAGAGCAACAATTAATAAATGGGACCACCTGAAACTGAGAAGCTTTTGTAGAACAAAGGACATGATCAATAAGACAAAACGACAGCCTACAGAATGGGAAAAGATCTTCACCAACCCCACATCTAACAAAGGGCTGATCTCCAAAATATGTAAAGAACTCAAAAAGCTAGACTTCAAAATACTGAACAATCCAATTAAAAAATGGGCTACAGAGCTTAACAGAGAATTCTCAATAGAAGAATCTCAAATGGCTAAAAGACATTTAAGGAATTGCTCAGCATTCTTAGTCATCATGGAAATGCAAATCAAAACAACTCTGATATACCATTTTACACCTGTCAGAATGGCTAAGATCAAAAACACTGATGACAGCTTATGTTGGAGAGGATGTGGAGCAAGGGGAACACTCCTCCATTGTTGGTGGGAATGCAAACTTATACAGCCACTCTGGAAATCAGTATGGCGGTTTCTCAGAAAATTGGGAATAAGACTTCCTCAAGACCCAGCTTTACCAGTCTTGGGCGTATACCCAAGGAATGCTCAATCTTACTACAAGGACACATGCTCAACTATGTTCATATCAGCATTGTTTGTAATAGCCAGAACTTGGAAACAACCTAGATGACCCTCAACTGAAGAATGGATAAAGAAAATGTGGCACTTATACACAATGGAGTACTACTCAGCAGAGACAAACAATGATACCATGAAATTTGCAGGCAAATAGATGGAACTACAAAATATCATCCTGAATGAGGTAACCCAGACTCAGAAGGACAAACATAGTATGTACTCACTCATAAGATGTGAGGAAAGGGATGGCCAGACTGCAACCCACAGCTCCAGAGAAGCTAGGTAACAGGGAAAGACTCTAGAAGGGACACATGGATGGCTCTGCAAAGGAGAAGTGGAGGAGATCTATATGAGCGAACTGGGAGTGGGGGGGGTGGGGTGGCAGAGAGTGAGGAGCAAGGCATGAGAACATAGGGAAAAGGGAGGGTCCAGCTGGAACAGGGCCAGAGTGGGAGGACAGGGAGGGAGATACCATGATAGATGAGGACATCATGGGAATAGGAAGAGGCAGGGTGCTGGGGAGGCTCTCAGGAATCCACAAGGATAACCCCACCTAGGAGTGCTGGTAGTAGTCTAGAGGGTGCCTGTACTGGTCTACTCTAGTGACTAGTCTAGTGAATACCCTAACTGCCATCATAGAGCCTTTGTCCAGTGACTGATGGAGGCAGATGCAGAGATCCATGGCCAGGTGCAGGCTGAATCCAATCAATGAGAGAGAGGAGGGATTCTGCAGGCAGGGGATGTCCGGATCACAATGGGAAGGTGTGCAGAGATGACTGGCCACAATAGTGGAAGCCCACGAACTGTAGACTAGTAGCCATGGAGCCCCCATGGGACTGGACTAGGCCCTCTGGATATGGAAGATGGTTGTTTGGTTTGAACTGTTTGGGGAGCACCCAGCCAGGGGTATTGGGATCTGTTCCTGGTGCATGGGCAGGCTTTTGGGAGCCCGGTGCATATGGTGTGATGCCTTGTGCAGCCTTGGTTCAGTGGGGAAGGTCTTGGACCTGCCTAGGCTCAGTGTGCTGTACTCTGCTGACTCCCTATGGGAGACCTTGATTTGGGGGATGTGGGAATGTGGGGTGGCTTGGGAAGGAGGGCTGGAGGTTGGGAGGAGGGAGGAGGGGGGATCTGTGGGTGGTATGTGAAGTGAGTAGAAAATTTCTTAATAAAGCAAAATGAAAAGGAAAAAAAGAAAATTAGTGAGTGACATAAAGAATGTTTGAAGAAATCAAGAGCAAATTTGTTCTTAGTTACTTTAGAGATGAAATTTTAAAACTTATAAAGCTCTTTTAAGTGTGCAATTGTGTGGGTAGGTTTGGCTTGCATAGCGTTTCTCAAAAGCACTCCTATTGTATGAAGATCTGGGAATCTTTTTAGAAATAGGGGAAGAGTGTGGTAAAAATGGAGGGAAGAGAAGCCCTTCCTACACACTTTTGGTGGGAGTATAAACTTGTGCAGCCTGGTGGAACACTGTGTGGTTCCTCAAGCTATGAAAACCAAAAGTATCACATTAGCCAGCAACTCTGTCTTGGCTACATATCTGAGCAAAATCAGATCTGTATTTGGAGGAGATGTGAGATCTTACATGTTTAAGCTCTAGGTTGAATAACAGACCTCAGATGAGAAAGGGTCTGGATCTCAAAGACTGTTACAGGGAACAAATAATCATTATGACTTGTGAGCCAACGGTTGTGGAGCCCCCAGCTGGATCGGGCCCTCTGGATAAGTGAGACCATTGAATAGCTTGATCTGTTTGGGAGGTGCCCAGGCTGTGGGACCGGGACCTGTCCTTGGTGCATAAGCTGGCTGGGCTGGAGGGAGGGGACGGGACCTGCCTGTACTGAATCCACCAGGTTTAGACGGGTCCCCAGGGGTGTCTTGGTCCTGGAGGAGATGGGAATGGAGGGGAGGGGCTGGGAGGAAGGTGGGGGTGGGTGCGGGAGGGGGGAGGACAGGGGAACCCATGGCTGATGTATAAAATTAAAATACACAATAATAATAATAATAATAATAATAATAATAATAATAATAATAATAAAGTTAAAAAAAATCTCATTGATGCCTTAAATTACTCTCCCAAGACAGGTACAAAAACATCATCTGCCCTTAAATGGGAGAAGTCTCCACTACTGTGGACAACTGGAATCATTCACTAAAAATATAACAACATTCCAGCTCAGCACATGAGACCCCAGCTGGTATTTCTAACTCTTTAGATGTTTGCTTCCAGACTCCAGGGGCCACACCTTACGGAAGCACAAACAGTCCTGTGGAGTGCTGCCCCAGAAAGGAGTAGCCCTCATCAAAGTCTCAGGGGGGACATTTCCACGCACTAGGCCCTGAGCCATCCAGGGAGACAGAGGCCTGCAGCTATGGAGAACCTGTCTGTAGCTTTGGAAACAGTAATCATAGCCCTTCCTTTGCAGTGGCTTTAAAGCTGGAAGTCTTCTCAGACAAGGCCCTGTCTAAGATGGACAGTGTGCCCTGAAAACACTCTGACCTGATGGTTCAAAGTCACAAGTAAAAGGAAGTAGAAGTTATGCCATGGGGTGTGGCAACACTTAGCAAGCTGTATGTCCTTCTAGGAGCAGAGTGCTCCAGGAGACCAAAGGTCTTTTTTAAGAATTTGCTTCATAAGATCCAATGACATTAGTTCTATAGCATATTGGACTATGAGAACTCTTGAATGTAATCTATATGGAATAGGAAGAAAAAATGAGCCAGAAGTAATGCTATTTTCCCTCGATGGAGTATATACACAAGGCTCCGATTGGGCCCTGAGACTAAGGGAGACAGCAGTTACTCCTAACTGCATCTGAGGCTGTGAATCATGTCGAGCCTAATAAAAATAGGTGGAAGGCAGGGAAGAGGAGCCCATAGATCTCTGCTTACCAAGAGGCACAAGTCTATTAGGGATGGAGGACATAACACTACCATTGCAGATGGTGCCCAAGACTGCTCAGGCCACCTGTTTTTTTCTAGTACTATGCACTTTCATGTCTACTAGTGTTTGGGCCAGCACAGTGTAAATTAGACAAAAATGTGATGTGTTTGTAGAGGATGGTGATAAGAATAGGTGCTCTGGGCTGGGCGGTGGTGGCGCACGCCTTTAATCCCAGCACTCGGGAGGCAGAGCCAGGCGGATCTTTGTGAGTTCGAGGCCAACCTGGGCTACTAAGTGAGCTCCAGAAAAGGCGCAAAGCTACACAGAGAAACCCTGTCTTGAAAAACCAAAAAAAACAAAACAAACAAAAAAAAGAATAGGTGCTCTGATACCAGTCTGCAAGACTGCATGATCTCTTAGACATCTTACCTTAGCTCTTCTTGTGATCTAGAGAAAGTGATGAGCCCAGTGACGTCAGATATGTAGGACATAGTCAATATCATTTCCTGAGATTGTGTGTGTATGTGAATTTGAATAAATGATCACAGGCCTTGTGCATATGTGTGTACATGTGTGTTCATCCATATACATGCATGCATGAAGCATTACTGAGGGATGAAAGCACACAAGTCTGTAGGGAAGTCAAACACAAAGACTGATTTTGTTCATCAATGGTTTCACATTAGCTCAATGGAGAAAACGTGATGTGCTCATCAGCCATATTCTCTGTAGGCTCCTCCACAAGGAAACAAGCCAAGCATGAACATGAGTAGCCGTGGTCAGTACTGCATTTTCAGGAGAGGAAACTGAGGCTGAGCAACCTTGGCATTGTGGCTCCTTTGCTATACCTCAGTATGCTATACCTTAGTGTTATCACCTCAGTAGGTAGTACTGAACCAGGGGGTGGGACCATGAAAGATCCTGTTGGTGAGATATCTTGCAGCAACCATAGTGAACACAGAAAGGAAAGGCTGGAGTAGGATGTGGTGGGTATTGTGTTCCTTGAAATATTGTGTGTTCCCCAAAATAAACATATCTGGGGTCAGAGAACAGACAGCCACTAGAACAAAGCCAAAAATGGTGGCTAGAAAATGGGAAGAGTAAGCCATAACAGAAGTTGGGTGGTAGTGGTGCACACCTTTAATCCCAGCAATTGGGAGGCAGAGCTAGCCGGATCTCTGAGTTCAAGGCCACTTTAACAGCTAAGCATGGTGACCCACGCCTTTAATCCCAGAAACCCAACCTTTAATCCTAGAGAGTGGGGGCAGAAAGAGAAAGGTATATAAGGCATGAGGACCAGGAACTAAGTGAGTAAAGTATGTAGTTAGTTAAGCATTTGGTTGGTCAAGCATTCAGGCTTTGGAGCAACACAGTTCAGCTGAAATTCATGTGGAGGAGGACTCAGAAGCTTCCAGCCTGAGGAAACAGGATCACCTGCGTCTCTGATCTTCCAGCATTCACCCAAATAACTGTCATCGGGTTTGTTTTTATTAACAAGTACCTTTAAGATTCATGCTACAGTAGGAAACTAGAGAGACTCTGTTACAGGTGAAAGTCCATCCAGCAGAAGTAAAATGGAAGTGGGGAGGCTGCATATCAGAAACAAAGGCACTCCATAATACCACAATGAACCAATGATGAGCTTAGAGAGTTGGAATTACAATAAGTACAAACAATATCAAGCAAAAAACACATAGTAAAATCCAGGGAAGTCTAGGGCATGGGTAGGTGGCGTGTTACAAAGATCATTCCAAAAGGTGTCCTATCCTAAAGAACCTGAGTCTAGAGACCGGAGAGGATTGGTTTCCATTTCAAGCGGTGAACTCTATGCTAACATAAAAAGTAGTGGGTACTGGTTAGGATGGCTAGAATATAGCAGGCATGTAAAATAGGGGAAAGTCTTACAGTTAGACGTTAAGTTCTACAGTCTTAATAAGGGCACAATGTGTCAGTGGGTAGAGGGTTTGTTTGGAAATGGCACCCAATTCTTCAGATTATACTTTCTCAGGTGTTTGGGGACTGGTCTTAAAATGCTAAGGTACTATGCACTGAGAAATAATAGTCTATTGTGGTTTTGACTGGTAGAAATTTCCATTCTCTTCAGAATCTTAAATCTAAAAATCTGTAGATCCCCAAACAGTCACCAGGTTCTCCAAATGATGGGTTTTCAATGGTCCACAGCCTCTGAATGCCCCACAATGACCAGGCTCCTCTGATAGCTCCTTCCTCCAATGCAGCTGCTTCCTCCAGGGGCTGCCATCCTCTAGTGTGTCTAGAGGCTTAATAAGGACTCACTTAACAAAGTCACATGTGTGGTGTGAAGGGTCTGAAACACACGATTCTCAAGTAACAACTTAGAGTTTAAACACACAGAATCCCAAAGCCAGTAATGTTCATAGATTTGGTGTGTTTTTTGTTTGTTTGTTGTGTTTTTTGTTTTGTTTTGTGTCATTTTTCCTGGAGTCTTTCTTCCAAGGTCTTGTGACACCTACTAGATAGTCTCAGTTTAACCAATATCTGATACATGGTGTTGTTTCCCAACTCACTAACTCTTTCTCCCAGTGAACTAAGTTTAAAGTAGACTCTTTCTGGCATGGAAGACCATAGAAGGCACACAAAACCAGGAACAATAACTCACGAAGAGGAGCTCATTCAACCAACATAGCCTCTCAGGAAACAGGTGAAGGCTCATGAGGACCATATTCTCTCTCTCTGTCTCTCTCTCTGTCTCTCTCTTTGTCTCTCTCTCTATCTATCTATCTATCTATCTATCTATCTATCTATCTATCTCTCTCTGTGTGTGTGTGTGTGTGTGTGTGTGTGTGCACGCACATGTGTGTACCACTGTGTGCATGTTTGTATTGTAGTAATGGAGAGTGTAGAGAAGTTAACTAAATTGGTTCTGAATTTTGAATAACAGCATTAATTAATTAATTAACATGCACAGGGCTCATGGGGTCAATGAGATGAGAAGACCAGAACCACACAGGAAGGATAGGGGAAGTACAGAAGATACAGATCATAATCCAGGAGTTCCCAGGAAGCACATTTCAGGAAGAGGGCAAGGAGCAGGGCCTTCATGCTTCAGGACACACCTTTGCTCTGCAAGTCCTCTGCAGGTACTTCTTCATCTCTGTGTCCTTCAGAGAAAATTCAAAGTCTAAGAATAGCAGCCACAGGGGCTGGAGAGATGACTCAGAGGTTAAGAGCACTGACTGCTCTTCCAAAGGTCCTGAGTTCAATTCCCAGCACCCACATGGTGGCTCACAACCACCTGTAATGAGATTTGGTGCCCTCTTCTGTATACATAATAAATAAATCTTTAAAAAAAAACAACAGCAGCCACAAACCACAGATCTCCATGATTTTCGAACCTGAGCTACACCTTCCCAGAAGTCCACATCTATTAAAATATGTACATATTATCTTTAGCCAAACTTTTTAAACCAGAAAAAGCAGAGAAGGAATTGGTTTTATTGTAAAGGGGTAGATACTAACATAAGGTAGAGAGGACTTTGGTTAGGGAGGATGGCTAGAATACAGTAGACATAGGAAACTAGGAAAAATCTCTTAGTCTTTGCCAAGTTCTGCATCTCTGTTGAGAAGTTTCACATCACACTGTAGCTGATGGTTTAAGTTCAACAGGGTATGTGTTAAAATTGTCACTTGCGGATAACCCAACCCACGATACTATGATTTTCTTCTTATTTTTGTCCTAGTGATACCTTAAGGACATATGAATAGCTATTTTAATGTAGAAACATACATTTTTACCAGGATATTTTGAATTCAGGAGGCTACCAACTTTGCTGACCTCTTTATAATTGCTTTCTGATTATTCCGGTGCTATGATGATGAGTCTGATCATAATCTGCCACATGGCAGGGTTTATATTTAAATGTAATCATGGATCTATGTCTAGTCAGATGACTTGCCAGTCGGGGTTCCACAGAATGTGTTAAAAATCAGCAGGTGCTGAGAAGGGAAGGGTGGAGTCGGGAGGACCCTGTGTCAGCAAAGGTGATAATTCAAGCACTGCATATACATTATAAACATCCACACTAACTCCTGGAGTGAATATCTCTAAGAGTTAGAGATGGACATGTCCAACAGCTAAATATGTACCAGGGAAGATAATGCCTCATCCACTGTGTCATATTGTCTGCAACATCATTAGAATATTCACTCTGTGGCTTGCTTGTTTCTTCTGGTCGACTTGGGAAGAAGAAATCTGCCAACTACACATCAAGACAAAGGAGACTAGCTAGGAGACAGGGAAGCATGACCTGTCGTAGATGTGATACAATTTTCTTTTGTTTTTGGAATGTATTTTTTAAAGTCATGGTCCCACTATTTAGCAAACAGCAGCCTTGAACTCCGAGCAATCCTCCTACCTCCATCTCCTGAGATACATGCTATAAGCATGCCTAGCTGCACATTCTTTTGTAAGGGACTTCAGTGATCTGATATTTAACTTGTCTGTGAAGTAGTAGAGAACTTTTCTACCCAAAAGGAAATATTTGAAAATAAATAAAGAAAATTAAGGAATGATTTAACCCACAGATTTCCTTTTAAGTTACCACCAGTATCGCCCATGTTACTGAGAGTAACAGCTGTGGCTGCAACTACACCCAAGTGCTGAGATTAAAGGCTTGCACCACCACTGCCTGGCATAAACGTACTTTATTTTTTATGACTGTACTCATTTTTTTTCTTTTTAAAGCCTATGTATATATTTTAAACGTATTGTATCTTTTTAGAAGTTTTATGTGTCTGGACCTGGCTGTACTAAGCATCTGCTGTGTTCTCTGATTGCATGAGACAAACTGCTATGTCAGCTGCTGGTGAGGCTCAGCTTAGCACATGGCTCAGGCAGCTGGCTCCAGCTTGCAGGCAGTCTTTGTAGGCTGAGCCTACCTGAGAGATCTCAGTCACCAGGAAGGATTGCTAAGAAGCCATGTTTGACTCTGTGTTTTGAACTTTTTTCTTAAACTTTCTCAAGGCTTATGTGGATATACATAATTGGACATTGGGCATCACGTGTACACGAGTTTTTCTTTAGGCCACCAGCACCCAAAAAGATGTCACAGAAACTTATTAATTATGAAAGCTCAACCTATAGCTTAGGCTTGTCTCACTAACTTTTGTAACTTAAATTAACCCATTTCTCTTTGTCTATATGTTGCTACCTTACTGTGGCTTTTACATTTCTTCCTGCATATCTTGTTCCCTCTGCATCTGACTGGCGACCCCAGAGCTGTCTGTCCCAAGATGTCCTGCCTAAACTCTTTCTGTCTAGCTAATGGCCATTCAGTTCTTTATTAAACCAATCACAGTGACACATCTTCACACAACGTAAGGAATATTTCACAACAGTATATATTCCCTCTACAGACTGTAAGAACACTTAAATAGCAATAGGCTGTTGCCCATCCCATCTGTCCAGTGCTGAGTATCTTGGGTGCAGCCTCACTCCTCTGTGATGTGATTCAGAATTTATTCCTACAATATATTTCCCTTAGGCATGCTATTTTATGAAACCCACACAGGCAGAACAATCACTTATTTCATCATTCAAGAGTGATTTATTCATAGCCCACTATGAGCCTTGCTGACACTGCCATACATATAAGAAGACAAAAGGAACAGAACCCCTCTGAGAAGTGTTAAGTCATGTCCTTAGACCTAGAGATTAGAGGTCACATCTCCTGTCCCTGAGCCATGTTTTCTGCTCAAGGATTCCCAGCTTCAAAAACCACAGCCCTTTACCAATATGCTTCACCAATTCCTACTTATCCAGTATTTGCTTTTGAATCGCATTAACTTGATGACTAATAATCACATACAAAATTATCCATGCAAAGTGTGGGTCTGCTATTTAAATATCTAATTTAATGGTAAGTCAACATTAATTTGTACTTTTGGACCAGTCAGGAAGTCTGACTAAAAACCTCTAGATTTGCATGGAATTGAAGACTATCTGAGAAGTAGGGTAAGACTTTGAAGGTTGAAGTGTCAAGATGTTTGCACACAGTAGATGGAGAATATCAGGAAAGGAATCCCCTGAGAGGAACCAGTAAAAACAGTAGAATATTTCAAGGAGCTTCAAATTTTACCTAAGGCTTGGTCACATGGCCACAGTGGAAGAATCGACACAGCTCAGTAACCTGAGGAGCAGTAATTATTAAAATTCATAATAAGTAGCTGTGGCCATGTAGGAAGTAAAGAAATGGAATAGCAGAGGGGGAGGGACTCAGAGAAAGAAGAGTGCATTTCTGGTGTTTTGGTATAGGACTATCCCCCAGAGCATCACCAAAGCTGTGGCACCTGTATTTCCTTCACTTCCCAGGGCAGATGCGCCAGCCACCCAAAGAACACAGTAGCTAATTTGGGCCATTTGCATATCACTAAACAATGTAGTGGATATTTTTAGAAGCATAGTTCATATTTAAAGAGGGATCCCATTGGAATCCCATTCTCTGTGCATCACCTTTCTGAAGGAGAAGGGGTGATACATTAACTCTGTAGAATGACCTCGACCACATTCTGAGGTTGAAGCTTGTTGTTGGCTTCCCATGCACAATGATAGCACTAACTGTGACGTGAAACACAACTGCAGAAAAAGTCATGGGATTTCACTCAAAGGAAAGGTAAAGAGAAGGGGGACATTTGCCAAAGGTCAAGACCACAGCTAGGTAGGAGAAGGACTAGGTTATGCTCTGACAGTAAAGAAATATGACAAGCTTTTCTCTTATTTTTCCTTATTTTCTTGTTTTGGTTTTTTGAGATAGGGTCTCACTATAGACTTCAGACTGGCCTTGAATTCATGGTCTTTCTGCTTCAGCCTCTCAAACACTGAGGTTGCATGCATGTATCACCAAACTCAGCTGTGCCATACTTTTTAAAAATCTACAAGAAATGAGTTAGAATATTTTCATTATAGAGAAACAATATATGTTTAGCGAGACAGATCTCCTTTTTCTGATGGTAATGCAACATGATTAGAAACTACTACATGTATTGAAAACTCATATGGTACTCTGCTTTGTGTGTCAATTAAAAATAGGTTAAAATAAGCAAAAAAAAATGACTCTCTAATTACTATCTATGATGCTGGGTGGCGTCCATCTGTAGCTAGAGTTTTCCTGCCTGGCCCAGTCAGGACAAATCTCTCTTACCCGCCAGTCCCACAGTCGCTCAGACCCAACCAAGAAAGCACACAGAAACTTACATTGTTTAGAAATTGTATGGCCGTGGCAGGCTTCTTGTTATCTGCTTCTTCTATCTTAAATTAACCCATTTCTGTTAGTCTATACTTTGCCACATGGCTTGTGGCTTACCAGTGTCTTTACATGTTGCTTTTCATGGTGGCGGCTGGCGGTGTCTCCTCCCACCCAGTCTTCCACCTCCCAGAATTCTCTTCTCTCTTGTCCCGCCTATACTTCCTGCCTGGCCACTGGCCAATCAGAACTTTATTTACACAGAGTGATATCCACAGCATCCATCTTCTATCTACAATTTTAGGTACATCAATTTCCTGAATAAACTGCATGTTTTCTGAATCTTTCTGATTCTCACTATAAACCTGGCTAAAAGCATTCACCAATAACAACACTAGTCTAAATGGTGTGCTGTCTTGAAATTTCCTCCCCTAAATTTATGAGTCAGGAGTAGAGTGAGGCAGAAATAATAAGATGTGGGCTGGCAGGCAGTGGCACATGCCTTTAATCCCAGCACTAGGGAGGCAGAGCCATGTAGATCTCTATGAGTTCGAGGCCAGCCTGGTCTACAGAGTGAGATCCAAGACAGGCTCCAAAACTACACAGAGAAACCCTGTATCAAAAAAACAAAAAGAAATAATAAGATGTGTATAACCTTCTAAGGTCTACCCCTAGTGATTACTTCTGTGATCTAAGCCCCACCTTCTGAGGGCTCCATGGCCACCTAAGATGGTGCCACCTCTGAGATCCAGTGTTCAAAACACAAGCCCACAAGGGACATTACAAATACAAAGCATGTTGGTGTCCATCAAACTGAAGGAATCTGACCTATTTTGCTAAGAAATACAACTTTAGTTGCTGCTGGAATTTACAGTACTTCTTCAGCATATCCCCTCCCTGCACCCAGCATTTCTGGCTGGGACGGTGTGATTTACAGCGACATGAAGAAAGCTCCTTTTTCTTGACCACAGAGTTCCAGGAGCAGAGTCTATCCACTGATCACCTAGTTGCACAGTCAGGCAACACGGCAGCCAGAAGCTTTCCTGCTGATTTCTTAGCTCTTCAACTTCGGTTTTAATGACAAAGTTTTATAGTCAGTGTAGCTATAAAAAATTTCTTCAAAATAAGAAAGGTTGAGTGGAGATAGTAATCAACATGCATTATATACAGGTATGAAATTGTCAAGGCTATAATTCAATGAAAAGAAATAAAAATGTAAACATTGAGAAATAACAATGGTGCTTACATTTGCAAACATTTGTATTAACTATTAAGTAAAATTATATAAGCACATATTCTTAGTGAATTTTAATTGGCTCTAAAATCTAAAGCAATAAATAAGTAATAAAAATTTCTTTTAAAAGTAACTATAAATAGATTGCTATGAAAAATATTCCTTAGAAAATGAAGAGTGCTGTATTCCAAGAGCATCCATCACTGGCAACAACTGTGAGCATACCTTCCTGCACTTTCATTCCCAGCCACATTCTAGATCCGTTGTTTATCGATTTTCCATCTGAAATTCACACGGGGCATGAATAGATTAAGACAAAGCCTTACTTTTTCATTCATGCCTGGGGAAAAACAGAAGCAAAATTTATGAATTAGTTATAATCTAAACCCTTCTCTATCCACATTTATATATAATTATATATGTGCAGGAGTGCAGTGCAGGGTTATCAGCCAAATGCCCAGATCAAGAGGAGAAGGCAGGTGCCATGCTTGCTCCCATTCTTGCTGCCCAAGCCAGGTTCCTTATGTCACATCACCCTTGAGAAAAGTGAAACAGAGCTTACAAAAATTTCCAGGTAATACAAACATACTCCATCGTCACTTCTTCCTCAAAAGAAGGCCTTTTATCTCAATCAGACATGAACATCTAATTAACTCACACCTGTACCTTCCTATGTCTGAGAAAGTCCATAGCATTAGGTGGACTGCACCCCACACACACACTTTGATTTTCCTCCTGGAAATTGTGACAGCAAATGCCCGTGATGAGACTGATCTCACATAAGCACAGGGAGCACGATGTCTCTGAAGTGAGGACTGGAAGGACAGTTTCCCATTAGCACAGCAGTTCATCTGAAGTGAACATGGGGAGGATAGTCTCCGATATAAAGCACACAGGGTGGTGTGAGGACAGTCCAGGGAACAGTGCCTACACCTTGCAGGAATCTAGATGCTGCCAGCCTTTCTCCTTCAAATTGTGTGTCTGAGTACCTGCACTGGTGTGGATCTCTCAGCCCTCATTTATTCTGTGAGTAATCTGACCAGCCCCTCTCCTTTCTGGAGATGTTGCCGCACATATGACCTCAGACTGCTTATCAGAAGGAGGCACTATCCCGGTGGTAACAGGTGTCTTGAGAACCAGGGCAGGAGACTTCCCAGTCCACATTGTTACCCTTCCATTGTGTAGAAATCTTACTGTTTCATGCCAGAGAATGTGAGGCTGGAAAGTGGGAACTTTGCCCTCACGCCCCTCTTCTTCCTGCTAATAAAAATAAGCCTGGATAATTAGATCAATTGGGATAGGAAGCTTCCTATTGGTGGTCCCTGAATTCCCTTTAACTGTATCAGCAATTCCTGGGTCCCACCTCCAGTCTGGGAGTTCTGCAGTCCCAGGAAGGCTTCTCAGTAAGACTAGAGCTGTTCAGTTTCCTGGAAGAAGGCTCATTATAACACTACCCCAGGCAGGAATTTTATCCTTTTATCCTTTCCTTATGGGCCATAGCTCCTCTGCTTGTTAAATTTTAAGGAAAAGACTAAAATCTCGTGATACTATTTTTACTGTCAATAAGAATTTCAAAGAAAAATAAGAACAATATACCTATTGTATTAAAACTTTTTTTCTGATCTTATTGTAGATACCCAGTGGTAATAAAGAATATAGTACTGCTGTACAGGAAAAGATAACTGGTGTAGTTCCCTTAATCCATAAAATGTTAAAGAAATCCGGGGAACTCTAGATTAATATAATTTGTGAAGTAGTGCTTGTGTCTGTCTAAAGGATGAGCAGGTTCATTGCTGGATGTACAGCATGTTCATGTTCCACTGTTCTCATTGTTCCACGTAGTATCTTACAGAAAAAGGCATAAGTGGGCTGTTGGAAGTATTAGTGGATGGTGCCTGGTTTTGCAGCCACCTGGCATAATACCTTAATGTCCACAGGAATTCAAAGGACTATGTAAAAGACACATAATATCACCATGAATGGAACTCCACATAAGTTAGTTATAGTATACTCTATAAACATCTGGCATTCAATTTCTTAAATAGTGCTGCAGAAAATGAAAAGCCATTTAACAGGGGGTTACAACATTTTTCCTGAACATGAAAGCTGTGATTTCTAAGTATTGGACTAGTTTTCACTTTACCATTTAGCTTTAGTAAGGTATCATCCAAATAGGGCCTGAGGATCAGGAATGAACAAATATGTATATACACACTTTTAGTGTTTAAAATATAATGTGCATATACTGTGTGTAAGATATGGAATTAAACATATGGCCACATCACTGTGCAGAGTCTGAGGATCTAAGTGTCATGACAACCTTCACTGTGCATGTCTCAGTGTCTGTTTGAAAGGCTGCACAGAAGAGCAAGTTTGGGCAGTATACCAAAGCTACACTAGGGCCTGCACACTATCCATCCCAGGGATAGCCCTGCTGTAGGATAACTCTATCCCAAGGAAGACTCTGTTCCTCCAAGCACCTCACACTTCCAGAGTCTCCAGTTTCTCTCAAATCCACAAACATTTTCCATGAAAATAAATGAAGGGTTATAGGTATTCTAGCCAGCATGTGTTGTCCTTATTCATAGCAACCCCTGGACAAATCAGGGACATGGGCAATACAAATGTCTGAGATAAACAGACAAAGTTCATTTTCAGACGAAGTTCCAATCTTGTGATAGGGGACAAGAAGAGTGTCTGGTCCCCACTTGACAACATGAATAGGCCTTCAAACATCAAACCTGCCTGTACCTTATTTATGTACATTCAGCCTCTAGAGCAATGTGGTATAAATATATCTCTGTTCATTATAAATTACCCAGATTAAGGCATTTTCTTAAAGTGGAACTATGGGCTAAGAAAAGGCCATGCTCAAAACCATTTTCTGATTACCAGGTCAGCCAATGGGTTTTCTCACTTAATAACCTATTTCATCCTCAGCAAAGCCATCCTGAATCACCTGTATATTTCCTTTCTATACACCATTACCTGGAAACAGGGTTCTACTGATAAGAATTATATCATGTCATGAAGTGACCATTTAAATCAAAATAAAAGAATCGCAATATCAGATCTGGAAGATAAGAAGTTAATTTTTTTTTTTTTTTTGAGCTGAGGATTGAACTCAGGGCCTTGTGCTTGCTAGGCAAGCACTCTACCACTGAGCTAAATCCCCAACCCAGAAGTTAATTTCTTAATCAGCCACCATAGCCTTGGCTTCCCAGATTAGATAGAATCTGAAGTGTCACCATCTGTAAGTAGTCCAAAGCCAACTTGGGAAGTCTCATCAACACAGAAATCTGGGAGCAACTGGAAAGCATTACAGAAAAAGACAAAACATCAACTATCTGTAACCCTGATACTTTGCTAAAAACACTAACAAAAGCTGGACCTCTGTCATCATATTGCATTGATTCTATCTATTGTCTTAACCCTAGCATCAGATTCTACTAGCTCTGTCTGGATGTAGACATTTTGATAATTTGAAAATGTTTTGTCAAAAACTATATCATCAGATAAACTTGGCCTACTGACAGAGTGAGTGTTTCTTCTACCCACCCCTGTGCTCTGAGCAGCTCAGGCACTTAGAGTTCTTCAGCACATGATCAGACCCAGATAAAACCACAACACAAGAGAGTCACAAAAGATAATGACTGACTGACTCTGTGGTTTCAGGTGATAAGCCTGTTAGGCCAGCAAGCACAAGATGATGATGCTTGCACACAAGAAATAAAACACTGAAGCTATGCCCATGGCCAATGAACAACTTATCCTACTCCAGAGAGTCAGCAAAAGGCATCTGCTCCCATTGCCAAGCTAATCTGATCACCCTTTGGTAAGTTTTAGCTTTCTTCTGCCTAAGAGCTTTCAGTAAAGGAGCTATGCCTCTCCAGCTCCAAAGGTATGGGTTATTCTCATTTCTTTTGTTATCATGTCATAACACATACCACATCAGCATAGTGATAAAGACTCAATATTGATCACATAGAGTATAGGGGATAAAAGTGGCCTATCACTTCAGGAGCCCACTCTACAGGAGGGATACTACTCAGAACAGAGAAGACCAGGCAACTGCACTGGGCAAAATGAATATGAGCTTGTTTCTACTAGTATTAACAGAGGTTGCTCTGACAGCACTAAGAAGAACCAGAAAGTGAGAATAGGCATTGAACATACCCATCACTCTCAAAAGATCCGGTTCAAAAGGACTGCATGCCTAGCTCAAATAATTATTCCCTACAAAGTCTGGGGCAATCTTGTCAATCTTGGGATATCTTGCCCAATGAGAAGGTTATTTGGAACAGGAGCTCACTGGTTATACAATCTTCCTGAGCAAAGATTTTCTTTTTCCCCCTAAGACCCTTATGGGCCTTGCATAGATAAAGTTCTGCTAGGTTTCTGACTTATCCCTGTGCCATGCAAAGGGCTAGCCTTTTCCTCTGGAATCCTGGCTGGCCCTGCAAATTGTCATCTTTCTACCTCAGGGATCTTAAAGCTCTTCAGATATCCTGGAACTAACTCCCTGTCTTTCATCTTCCACAACCACAGAAAGTCCATGGTGGGTCTCAGGAAGCTGAGGTATAAGTCAGCTGTGGGAGATGCTGCAATCTTAACTTTTCCTGGGGCAGAAACATCTAGCTGTATAGTAGGTTAAGTCTTGTATAGAATGCAGCCAAATAGCTCTTTTGCAGGTGTGGAGCAATGATACTACTGTGCTCTTCATTTAAGAAAGATGATCCAGGTAACAAAAATGATTATCCTGATTTTAAAGAAACTAAGGACCATACAACCTCCTATAAGGAATGTGCAGCTCTCAGCCATTACCTATATCCATGGCTATGTTGGCTAATATCTGGAGTTGGTTTATTCTGTGGTTTGTTAGAAATGGCCAAAATGAGGTCTGGAACCTATCTACCCAGTTATATGTTCTGGGCAATGAGTCCTGGTAGTTGAGTCAGACACTCTAAACAGGTCTTGTAACCATATAGGAACTCCTGGCAGATCTCTCCAGGAGTAGGTAATTAGATGTGAGAAGCAGGGACCATGATTCCTTATATAAATCAACCAGAAAGCCATGTTCAAAGCAGGACTACCAAAATTTATAAATATGTTTTAAAAAATTCATTGACACATATTGCAAAAGTTTAGTGGCTAGGGAGCTGCCTCAGTGGGTAAGAGAACTTGCTGAGCAAATATGAAGACCAAATTTCACATGCCCAACACACATGGGGGAAAAGCTGTGTATGGTCATATGCCAGTAGGCCCAGTTTTTTAAGGATCAAAGAAGGAAGGATCTGTCACAGGGGCTTCCTGGCCTGCCAGTTTAGCTGAAATGATGAGCCCTAGGGTCAGGAAGAGGCCCTGACTCAAGAAAATAAGGCAGAAAGTAGCAGGTCACCTAGTGTGCTCCTGTAACCTCCATGTGCATACATGTGGGAATACACCACACACACACACACACACACACACACACACACACACACACACACACAGAGAGAGAGAGAGAGAGAGAGAGAGAGAGAGAGAGAGAGACAGAGAGACAGAGAGATGTTTAGGTACATTCTATATTTTCCCAGCTTGCTCACATCTGAAAGTAACTTTCTTTTCCATGTCTTCTAAGTCATTACTGAATCACCCTGAACACATGATAAAATGATATGCTTATATTTAGTTTATGTGGGTGTGGTAGTTCAAAAGAAAATGCCCCCTAAAGGAAGTGACACTATTAGGAGGTGTGGCCTTGTTGGAGGAAGTGTGTCACTGTAGGGGCGGGCTTTGAGGACTCGTTGCTGAAGCTTCCCTCAGTGTGACAGACAGTTGTCTTGCCATTGCCTGCACGATGTAGCACTCAGCTCCAGCACTATGTCTGCCTGAATGCTGCCATGTTTCCCTTCTTGATCATAATGGACTGGACCTCTGAAACTGTAAGCAAGCTAGTAAGCAGCACCTCTCCATGGCCTCTGCATTAGCTCCTGCTTCCAGAATCCTTTCCTGTTTGAGTTGCTGTCATAACTTCAGTGATGAACAGTAATGCTGAAGTGTAAGCCTAGTCAACCATTTTCTCTCCAACTTTCTCTTTGGTCATGGTGTTTTGTTATAGCAATAGAAACCTTAACTGAGACAGTGAGCAGGGTAATGCCATGTGCCATGCACAGCATGCCTCCCTTACACATTGGGATGCACTGTGAATTCAACATTATACATAGACCAGGCTAGGTCATGTTCGATGCAGAACTTATTACATGATGTACATAACATTATTTATGGAACATTCAGTTTCTGTTTTCAAATTTCCACTTGGTATAAGTGGAAATAGGCCTCTTTGTATTTCTCTACAAGTACATCTTGAAAGGGTCTTTAGTAGCACAGAACTCCTCAGTCTTAGGGAAGGAGATATTCTGTTCAGTGGTATCATTTGCTTTAGCAGTACCTCACTGAAGTGTGCATAGAGATTGGTTTAAAAAAAACCCACTTTATGTCTCTTTGAACATGCAGAATTGCATCTATATAATAAACTTCAAGACAGTTGAGTTATCACATCAAACAATTGGTATTTCTACTTAGTTTGTATATTTTCATGAAGGCCAAGTATTCTGTCTACAGCATGTGGGAGAACTGATATTTAGAATCTGTAACTGGATTCTAATTGATGCAGTTACACCTAATCTGAGAAGGAATGTCAGAACTCATTACTTCAGACTCTTTCTTGTTCTTAGTTAGGATAAGCAGCCTTGTACAGCTTGGGTCTAGAGGGTAGCTCAAATCCAGGTGTTGAAGTTTTGGTGCCCAGTGTGATGTCACAGTAAGGAGGGGTGTCCTGGTCACTAGGGGTTTGTTCTTAAAGGAGATAATGGGAGATGGTTCTTGCTCTCTTTACTAAGAAGTGAGCAGCTTTGCCCCACTACATACTCCCAGTCTTGATCCTCTCACTTGCCATGGGCTTAAAGTGGTGGGAGTCAAGCAACCACACCTGGAATCCGAAACTGAAACAAGCATCCTTTCAGGCTGGTTTTCTTGTGAGCTTTGTCAGATACAGAAGCTGGCTCACACAGCTCTTGCTGCTTTCCAGTTATTTTGTTTTCCCCTGGACTGGTTCTGCTTCTGTTTGGATTGTCTGTAGTCATATCACTGGTCTTTATTATTGTAGAATCTTTGTGTGTATCAGAAAACTGAGTTTGTTCTGGTAGCAACATTTCTGAGAACTATGCACATTTCAAAATAATTAAATTATGGATGTCAGTTTTTCTACATCTATTTATACTTGGAAGTGTTCCCTATTTCTGATACTATAAGGAGATGTTTTCAAGGTTTATGATGCTTAAATTTTAGATTTAAATACTTATTTTAAAAGTTAATACAATATAAATTGTGAGATAAGTATTCAACTTATTTTTAGTAGAAACACAGACATATGTGTTACTGCTACATGGGATTTTTAATATTGTAATTGAAATTTGAGCCCCTTTCTGATCATTTCAAGCCACTACTCATTATTTTCTCTTTTAATGGTCCTTGCTATTTCTCATTCACAGAGTGATAAGAGAGAAACCAGGCTGAAAGATAAAGAGAAACACATTTTGCTTTTTTCTGAATATTGCAAATAGTTTTGTTGGATGGAATTGCTTCTAAGTTTCAGCTAAATATAAAAATAGAGTATTGGGGTGTGTAGTTCCCATTTCCTGCAGAAAGGATCTATGCTCCTTGGAGAACTGGCTGATCTATTTTGGGGAGATATACCAGTAGCCCAAAACACAGGACACAGCTCTCAAGGAGACTCTGGTGTAAGGCACAGAGGACATGTCCCAGAATAGTCACAGCAGAAGAAACTACAAGTCCCTAGGGAGTGAGGTGACAATGTCATCCTCTATTGTCATCATGGGATAGTGCAAAAGAGCAGAGGCAAACTTGCATAACTACATGACCTCATGTAGGTGAACTTCGCAATCAGAACACTGGGCACAGAAGCTGCACATGAGGGCTGGTGTGCTATCCAATCCCATTTACAGATAGCACCAGCAGGCATAACTGGGGTGTGCTGGCCCTCCTGTAGAACAGCAGCTATGCTGGTCTGAGGTGACAGAACTAACAGTGCTGACCATGATCTATCTCTCTTTGGTCTGGCTGCCCCAAGACTAAGCTTGCTTCATGAAAGTCCATTGTCCTGGATGTCTGTGCTGTGTACCTTGCTGTGTGATTCTTTTACCTGATAGAACTTTGTGGGAAAGTACACATGATACCACATGATTTTGCATCCCAGGCAAAGGATTAAATGATTTAGCATTAAGAATGACAAAAACCTTAGGGGACTCCAAGCACTTCCATTACATAAAACACCATGAATTATTAATGATCCTAGCTAACATGGCAGATCAAAGGAATTTGGGATCACTTTGGGGACATGCTAGCGAAACAACAAATACTTTTGGAAATAGAACTGAAAAGAACATTTATACTGCCTTTTGTGTAAAAAGAAAATGCACCTCAGGGTAGCCAGAGAGTAAGAAGTTTTCTTTTTGTGGAAATATTTTAGCCAATAAATAAGGAAAGGGTATGGATGTTCAAATGTCAGGGGAAGGGGTTGTTATTTGTAAAGAATTAACAGATCTCTGTGGAGAGTCTAGGAATTGTTATCACCAGTGCTGTTGTCCTGCTGGAAACAGCCTGGGCAAATGGAAATGAACATTTTGACCTCCCAACTTACTAGAAATACAAGGAACAGACAAAACATTTTTAAAAATCAAGCCTGGGAAATGTGAATCCAAAAGACTGTGAATGGGAGCTAAGTTACCAGTGGCTGGCTGCTTGTCTTGAGAAGGAGGGGTGTCTAGAAGAATCCAAAGGGATCTGTCAGTCAAAATAATTCATGTGACTTTTCTGATTCTATTCCAAATGCACAATCTATTTTAAAATGCATTTTGAATCCGTTAGAGTAAGTGCAGAAATATAGGGAATGGCTCTGCATCTTATAGTATTAAAAGGCTACTGGTAATTAACTTCATTTGATCATATATCATTGTTAAGTTTTAAAATGTTGCTATGTCTCTGGAGACATGTGGGTCTATTTAGAGATATGAGTGGAAATGTACCTTGGAAATATTAGCAGAATCCCATTAGGAAATATACTCAAGACATTATTGATACTGAGAAAAGGTGGGACAAAAATAAATATCTAGATAATAGAAAATGGCAAAACAATCACAGGGACACACCAGCTCTGGAGCAAAACTGGATAAGGTCACCTGTGGTATGAGGAACAAGGATGGGGAGTCACAGAGACATGTAGGCAAATAATCTGTATGTAAGTCAGCACTAAATTAAGCTAGTCCTTTCTCCCAGGTAGAGATCTGGAATATTCCATAATAAGTTTGGAAAATATAACTATTGAAAATTAGTTTCTTTAGATGAAAGGATTATTAACTTTAACTTTCCATCTAAAATATTGAAGTCTGAAGATAAATTAAAAATCTGAAAGACTACTTTAGCCAAGAAAGAAACTTGACCTCAGATATTATTTTCTGTTCATACCTGTAATGCCTTGCCACAGGCCTTAGACTATTGTCTAAACCAAATCCTCCACTTGGTCAGGAGGCCCTTCTATCTAGCCCCACTGTCTTTCCAGGCTCCCCTGAGTCCATTCTCAATTTTGAGTTTTTGTTTTTTTCTGGTTCTGAACAAAAATCCATGTCAAGTTTGAAGAGTTTATTTCTTTAAAACGTAAATAAAACTGACAAAACTTTACCAAGGCTAAGATGAAAAAGGAAAGACTCCAAAGCAGAACTGAAAAAGGAAACATATTCCAACTGGTGGCAAAGACATACAAGGATTACAAGAGACAGCATAAGTAGATAGGGGCCCTGAGAGTGGAAAGGCTTCTGCACACAACCTGCAGAAAGAGAATCACAACATAGGAAGAAATCAAAACAAACTAGATAAGTGTAAAGAGACTGAGTCATTGACAATTCTCCATCAAAGAAAATTAGACATCTGCATGGCTAGATTTCCAAACACTCAAGAAGTGATCCTTCTCATGCTCTTCCAAAGCCCTGAAGAGGATGGAGTCTTCTGCACTCATTTTATGGGCCACCCTCACTCTTATACCAATGCAGAACAAAAGCATTATAAGATGAAGAGACTTTGACTGTGAACTTCTTAGTCAGCCATGACTTGCAATGTCCCTCTTATCCCTCTTGCCATCCTGGAAGAGCACCCGTACTACCTTTTTTCTCTTGATGCCTCTCATGGTGTGCTTCTTCCTCATGTGAGACTAGCAGTCTAGCTCCATCACCAGCACTCAGGCTGGGTGCAGGTAGGTGCTTAGTAAATGTGGCCTGAGTGAATATATAAGTGGCCCATGGCTGGCACTCAGATGAGTAAGGTACAGGACAAGGCCTTTAATGCTTGTTCCAGCCTCTGATCCAAGCTGGGTATTCTCTGGATCATTGGAGACATAGATGTTGAATACCCTGGATGCATATGTTCAGGCTCCCAAAAGAGGTCAGCTTGCATGCCCGGGAGTGCATAGTTGACTCCTCACACACATTGCTGTTAAGATCCTTGCCCTTACCTCCATGCTCTTTGCTGAGAGTCTTATTAACTTAAAACTCTTTGAAACTGCTGCCTCTGGCAACAAACTTCTTAAAGTTGAATCTATCCTTTGAACAAAGCTATCATTACAGAAAAGCAAAGCTCCTGCAGCTTCACAGCCTCCCCAGAAATTCTTCTGCAGACACAGATCTAGGGATGGAGGACTGGAGGTGAGTTTGCAAATCAGCTTGACCCTCATGAAAGTGGAAGCACTTGTGAGATTGTTGAGGGCCATGGAGACCAGTCCCTGCTCTGTGGCTGAGAATGCAGCTGAGGACCCATGAGCACAGCCATGAGGAGTCCCCTAGATGAGAAGGGGGAAAACAGTCTTTTGAGCCCTGGCTAGGTGTGAACCTCACTGAACCAGATGTGTATCACTAAGCCTCAGAAACCTATTCTGACTTGACATCAGTCTGTCCTTCTATCAGCATTCAGACCAAGACCAGCCATTATGGCTGTTCAGAATAATCCCAATGCTATTTCCTTGAACTTGGTCTCCAGTGCCAAGTTTGATATTCTCAGTGAAGTAATCTGGCATGCTCTGAAGCAGCCCCGTGTTCAGGCTTGTAGACTTCTTATGCTTTGAGCAACAGGATCCTCATTACAGACTCGGAAACACTGAGATTCAGTGAGGTTGCTGCCACTTCTCAGGCAGGGACTGTGCAGACCAGATTGAGCTGGCACTACAGGAACCTTAAGTCCATATTTTCTGCCTTGAGTCAGGCTGTAGCCAGGTAGAGAAATAAAACTCTGCACATCACATTGCCCTGGAAAACTTCCCTCATTTGTGTAAATGTGCCAGCACACTTGATACAAAGAGAAACATAGGGACTGGCAGATCTGCTAGCTGGTATACAGTCCCAGAACCAAGACAATAAAGCCAGCCTCCATCTGGAGAGGAAGGGCAGCCTCGTGAAGAGACAACCCTACATGAAGTGCTTAGGGATCCATTCAGGGCATGGTGACTCAGGCCAGAGGGTTCTATCTCTTTGCTCAGTGACCTCTGGGTCTGCCTGCTCATACTGTTTCTGGATGTCTTTCCTCATGAAGTGTGCATCTAGGTGGTTCCACCTGTGTGAATGTACAGAAAAGGTCCTGATGTTAAGGATACCTGGAGGCAAGCAGGAGCCAATGGTGATGAGAGCAGGTTCACTCTGCACACCCTTCACAGGTCAACCATGACACCAGACCTCATCTTCAAGTCTGAGAGCCAGTGATCTTCACTCCCTTCCTAGCCTTTCTGACTTTTTATTGATTGAATCAAAAGAATCTCTTCACTGGGCTTAGTGGTATGCATTTGTCATAGTAGCACTAATCCCAGTGCTGCTGAGAAGTGGAGGCAGTTTTATTTCAAGTTCAACACAAGTCTGCAGTTCATAGCAAGACTCGTGCTTTTAAAAAAGCAAAACAAGGAAAAACAGAAAACTCAGCACTTTTCTCAGAGGTTTCTTCAACACTGACCTTGGAAATCTATTTCTGAACAAGAACTGGTTGTACAGATTGTGTTACCTGGGCCCTTATTTAATTGAGAGCTCCACTTAATGCACAAAGCTCTCTTTGGCATCTGCTAACTAACCACATCATCTATAAGTCAGCTTGGCACTTTCAGTAAAGGGCTCATCATTTCTAAGGATTGTAACCTGGTTGTTGTCTTCCTCGTTTAATTTTTAGAACGTGACCATCTGGCTCCCAGCACTCCCCCATTCCCCCTCCACCTGCACAAAGAAGTTGTTCAGTCTTTGTTGAGTCATTAATTAATTAGATAGTTGTTGTTTAGAAGTGTAAATATAATTTCCCAGAAAACTATCATTTTAATTTTATCAGCACAAGCTCATAAAAACAATTCTGATTATAATATTATAGTCACAAAATTATTATTACTATTAATGGGATCTTAAATGACTTTCCCTTTTCATAGGAATGAAAATCTACCTAAGCTTCCACAGGACCTTAGAGTTAGAAAGTAAATGTTCTCCTTCAACCCAGGACTTGAAGGACCCTTTTGTAGAGGCTGTGTGAACTGTTTTCCAGGGAACAGATATTTCTATCACTGCACTGGAAACCCTGACATCTATGTCTGCCTCCTGGAATTCATTTCTTGGAGTCATATGTGGAAGGTCAAAGCATTGTGTAGCTGTAGATTAATGCCCAGTAATGAAAAGGGAAGTTTATGGAAGAACACAAGCAGAGCTTGGTTGTCTTTTGATGTAGCAGAAATGGATTTTAAAATAATATGTTTGAATTTCTGTAATGAGAAATGCAAACACCATCACTTTTACAGTAAGGTACACTTATGACACTTGGTTCTCAGGGCAGCATTAATAAAGTGAGCAAACAGACATGCATCATACTGTCAGCATGACTGAAGCTTCCATCACCTGAGTGTTAGCTCTGCTGACTGCAGTAGTTTCATATGAAATAGTTGTACAGAAATTCCCTAAGTACACGTGGATCTTCCACATCTGGTTAACCTCTTCAATGACATTTTAATTATCTGTAGTTCTGTTCACCAAGTCATGGTTACCCATCAGTCTGTTCTAGCAGGGCTGACAGAACTCTCCTCAACATGGCTAAAGCCCCAGAGCATGCAGAGACACTTCCTGTGTCAGCACCCAAGCCTGTAGTAGGAATCTTAAAAGTTCTTATTAATGAAACTCAAACCCAAGGCCAATTATTGGGGTGATTGCTGGAAGATCAGAGACACAGAACAAGCCACAGTTTCCTCACCTCACCAGTCCTTCAGCTGGTTTTGTTTCATCAGACTGGAAGCTTCTGAGTCCTCCTTCCAATGGCTCTCAGCTGGACTGTGAAGCTCCAAAGCTGGAATACTTCTCCAGCCAAATGCTTAACTAACTACGTGCTTTTCTCTCTTAGTTACTGGTCCTCACACATTATATACCTTTCTCTTTCTGCCCCCACTCCCTGGGTTTTAAAGGTTGGGTTTCTGGGATTAAAGGCGTGGGTCACCATGCTTAGCTATTTCTAAAGTGGCCTTGAACTCAGAGATGCAGCTAGCTCTGCCTCCTAAGTGCTGGGATTAAAGGTGTGTACCACCACCGCCCAACTTCTGCTATAGCTTACTCTTCCCATTTGCTAGCCACCAATTTTGGCTTTGTTCTAGTGGCTGTCTGTTCTCTGACCCCAGATATGTTTATTTCAGGGAACACACAATATTTTGGGGAACACAATACCCACCACACAGGCCTGTAAAAGACAAACTGGTTATTGGATAAGATGCTGGTGTGGATCCTTCTACACATTCTCTTCTAGCTAAGCATGTTTCTCCAAATGCCCCTAGTGGTAACATCTTTCCACTCTGAGATGTGACATGAACTCTCTCCTCACACTTATAGAGATGGTTTTTCCTTATGACACCTACCATGCTGCTCCACTATGGGATCTAGGTCAGACAGGATATATGTCTGCTTGTCCTTTAGTTCTCAGGACTGTCCTTCCTGCAAAAGGCATCCGTTATCTGCCAATATATAACTGCATTTCCCAAGTTAATTCATGCATTCATAAATTTATCGTCTGCTTTGGAACTACTTTGACAAGTCTGGGAGAATAAGGAGGAGATGTAGTACTTAAGCTGAGGACCTCACAAATTAACAGGGAAGATAACATGCATATAAACATGGAATGTGTATGGCAGACATTCCTGGACTCTCAATGGGAAAGTGATTGATACCAATAGGGTCAGCTCAGTGACTGGTAGACATATGATAGTTTAAATTGCATGATGGGATTTTAATAAAAGCTAACAAATACAAGTGGCATTCGCTTTCTAAGGAACCCAGGCAAATGATACTTAGAACTTAGGCATTTATGAATGAATGTGGAGAACTATTTTCTAGTAAAAGTAAGTACTTGAGATCATCTTCCTACCCAGGACTCCAAAGAAGTCGGGAGGAGGAGGAGGATATAGCAAAGTTTGTCTTCCCCAAGTTCTTTCTCTAGGAAGAAGGGGAAAAGTCGCACAAGAGGCTGAATGACTCAGACCCACTTAGAGTTAGGTCTAAAGTCGGCATCTAGAGAACATCAGGACATAATATCAGGATGTAAAAAGAATTAGTTAAAAAGAATCCAATCCAGAACAAAGCAGTAAATAAAGGAAAACTCAAGTTCATCAGTAATTATTACAGATGTAAATAAAGAAATGATCAATTTTAAAGACATATGGTATTCCCAGTGATTAAAATGTAGCTTATAGACACTCCTATGTGCATAGACACAAAAGTGTTGAAAGCATATATCACTTTGACTGGCTTTAGTTCTAGATAGCTCAGAGAAAGATGCCTTGACCTAAGGGAGCTTTGTCATTGTGACTCAGGGATAGAGGAGCCGGGAGTCAGACTGACAGGATCCACTGTCTCCAGTATCATCCTTTCTCCTCCCTAGCAATCTAATTAACTGTCACAGCTAAAAGCTGCTGCCTGTAAAGTGAGCTGATCTCATCCACTCTGCAGAATGGGGTGGAGGGACGATGGGATAACCCTATGATAAGTGAGGAGTATTTCCAGACTGTGTGAAGCATAGTCAGAATCTGAAGTTTTCTTTACATAATTTCTTCATAATGAAACAATAATTGTTGCTTTGGTGTTTGTGGTGGTTTGAGGGAAAACAGCCCTCACAGACTCCTAGGGAGGCACTATTGGGAGGAGAGACCTGGTTGGAGTAGATGTGGCCTTTTTGGAGGAAGTGTGTCACTGGA